>NC_091830.1:27093469-27133469 GCF_038994185.2 Dermacentor albipictus | reverse complement strand
CGATATGAGGTCGCGAGTAGCCAATCCGCACAGTATCACGGACTTAGAAAACCGATCTCGCCCAAGCATCAACGAGTTCATTCCCACCACGCCAGGGACTAGGCACCTATTGAAACGTGATGCCAGGATGTAATAGGGCCCTGTCTTCAATAAGCAGCATACCGCCTACAATGCTTATTGCACGTCACAGAGCATCGTCTTGTGTTACGGTGCCTCGGCTGAATTGAAACAGGTGGCCTCCTGTCTGATAATCAGCTATGCGGCCGTAGATGTCGATATGTGGTCCAAACGTACTCGCTGGTTAGGTGCCAAGCTGAGGAATTAGGAAACGCAGAAGTTGCGGCAGATGGTGTGTCCGAACTGTTAGTATGCGGGGTGATCCTTTTTTTTAAGGTTTACGTAATTAAAGAAAATCGCCTGTGGCAGATAGCATAGTTATAGTGCTTGCGGTAGATTACTTAAACAGGCAGAGATTACTAGCTCAAGAAATCGAAACATATATTCAACTCATTAACAAAACATTACTAATTAACTTCCTAATTAGTTACCTTACAGCTCATATTGCAATTTACAAATCATAGCCGGTGAGCCTGCAAGACGTATCCAATTGAAATACATTTCCTGGATGACAACATTTTCGAGATATTATTTCCTAAACTGTGGGGACGAAATACGTGGGTGTTTCAATTACTATTGTGCTTCAATGCATAAAAAAGCGTTTTGTTAAAAAAGTAAGTGGAGCAACAGTGCATTATCGCGGCGAGATTGATGGCTCATATCTTGAAACTGTCATACTGGAAATTCGTTTGAAGTGGATAGACCTTGTAATATCGCCGGCTACAAATCGTAAATGGCAACATGTGCTGTAAAGCAACTAATTAAGAAGCTGATTATTTTTTTTAATTATATGACTTTGTGTTTTGATTTCTCGTACAAGTAATGTCCACCTCTCTCATCCTGCTCAAGGAATAAAATTATGGTAATTAATAAACAGCCTATTCTTTTTAAGTTTCGTAAAACCTAAAAGTGATACCCCGTCTAGCTGCATTGTCCCGCTAAACAGCGTAGCTTTACGTAACAGGGTGAGCTGCATCGGGCCGCTGGAAGCATAGTCGAACTTCTTCGCAATTCCATGTACTTGACGCTCCCGCAAGTGGCCTGGGCAAGGTCCCGAAAACTGTTTCAGTGATGCTGGTGGCCTGGAAGTTTGCCTGTATAACGAGCGCATAATGAACAATTGCTTTTTGAGAACTTGCTATCGAGGTTGTTGCTGTTGTTCTATATTAAAGTACTGACAAAGCATGGAGTGAGTGTCTGGCCAGTAGGTGAATATTGGTTTGCGCAGCGGGCGGTACTGTAGCGTACGAGGACGGTGTTGGGCAGATTGCAAACTTGTTCTTAAGAACTCTCTTGTGTCCGCTGCGTCGGCCTGCTGAGGTCGCAGTGAATCAACTCGAATCTCGAGGAATTTCAGCTTTTGTTTCGATTCTTTTTTTTTGTTCGTCTTTATAGCTAAGCTTTCGGCGCAGTGAGTTAGCCAGATTGACCGCGTTCTGAAGAAGAAGAAGTATTTTAATGATTGTAAAATATAGAGACGTCGGCCGGACAATGGAGCATCTGGCCTGCTACTCTACGCAAGGGAAGGGGAAGAGGGGAAGAAAAATAGTCACAATGGGGGATGATAATGGGAGGAACGAAGTGAATGACACATTACTCAACTGGTATCACAGGCGTGAGTCCAGGCCCATGTCACCTAGGAAACGTGAAAGTGCACGCATTGTCTCTGTCGTCTGCCAACTCTGTGGCCACGCGCCTAGCAAGAGGTCCTCCGACAGTGGTCCATTGCGTAAATGTCTCAATGTATCTGTCAATGTCAGCCTTTCTCGCGCATACTCAGGGCACACCACGAGCACATGTTCTGAAATTCACGCTTGGCTCAGCGTCCCTGCTCTGCAAAGACAGCGTACGGCCACTGCTCTCGCTGCAAACTGCCAGTAATGGGCGACGACTAGACTGGACCGACTACGCGTAAAACTTCAGTTAACGCGCTCTTAGAAGACAAAAAAAAAAGTAGGGTTCGTCTTTCTCGTCGTGCCAAAGTGGGTGTATATCTCCGCGGGCTTTCCCGCAGATCTTGTCTCGCACGCACCAAAAAAAAAAGAAAGGTACTTGTGGCCACGTGAAGGAGACGTTTACAGCGCGTTTACGACACGTCTTCGACTATATCTATCGGACCCCGGCGCTGTCTCCGTCGTCATCTTCGTCCAACGAGGCGGCCACGATTACGCGCTATACACGCCTTGTTGCGGCAGGGTGTCGTAAAAACACTGTCGGGAGCTCGCCGCGGGTCCCACCTCGTTGCGGGACGGCGTCGCTGGGTGGTCTTTTGCCAGCGAAGAGCCCCGTTATTAGTATCTTCACTCGATTTCATCTTTCGGCGTCGGGGCGTAACGCGCAACCGATATCACTGACTACAGGAGCGGCCGATCGCAGCGTTGCAGGGAGTGCGCGGGACCGTTAGGTACTAGATTACGTTTGATTGAAGCGTTTCTTAAGGGGCTGTTAAGCCTCAGTACTGAATTCAGTTACCGCTACCGGTGCAGCCGTGGTTTAAACGATGCCGACGCCCCACGGATCTGGCTTCGTGTGTAAAAAGCGGGCTGAGCACCCAATGGATCTCTTTCTACCGCAACTCCACCTGCGCCTAGAGCGTCGTACGTCTAAAAATAATTTACGTCCCCCATGGGGCTCATCTTTTTACACGGCTAGAATTGTCATTTATCTTTCGCGCGTTTCTCTTTATGCGTTTCTCTTCGTCAAGTGAACTAGTTCTCACTTTTTGTTCAGGCCCCCTCCATTTCTTTATGGAAAAATAAACTTGACTTCATTTGATTTGATTTGATTTATTGCTGTGTTCCCGGTCTGTCAGGTCATGCACGCGTGATGTAGCGTTCCTGACTGTAAAGTAGCAATTGCAATGTGTTAAATGAAGGAACCGTACACCATATTGATGGCAATTATTGTTTTGGGACGCAAGAAACCTCGAAGGTTGTCTACTATTCTTACAGGGTAACCAGGTTACAGAAATAATGAATTTACACGATCAGATAGGCAATACAACGTGCTAGTATATTAACAACGCGATTGGTTGAAGCGTTTCAGAAGGCTTTTTCTTATATACGCTTAGGTCTGGTTAGGGTTAATGCTACCGGTAGTGCGCTGGCGTAGTTCCGACCCTGGAAACACCACGTGGACATCGATACTACCACAATGAGCAGGTGCAACGGCAAATCGCTAACCTCTCCTGCCTTTTGCAGCTACTCCCCTCTTTTGTGGGGAAGCTAGGTAACTCTGTCAATGCGAAACAATGAGATACATCACCAGGCTCTTCGACGTATACCTACGTACTAATTATTACCAGTGCATATAGTTAAATTTTTCTAAAATAGCCTTTATAATGCAAGGGGAATTCCAGTTCTGACTATAACGACGATGCGCTGCTGCTGTTACAGCAGGGGCACCGATCATGACCCCGATCATGAGTTGCACGAGTAGGCATTGCAGAGGGTCGGTAATTGGATTATTAAAAGTTCACCTGGCTGAACTGCGTCAGAAGGGTAGTTATTATAGGTGCTGAATTCTCGTTTCTATTTCCATTACCGGTGCCGTGCTGCCGTCGTGTCCTAATTGGAGACACCCCATTCAGCAAGATAGCTATATCGTAGGGAGCAGGCGAAGCACCAAATGACGCCCTATTTATTCGCTGATACTCCGTTCATCCGTCGTATAGCGAGATAACTCCGATAATGACTTCGACGTGCGTGACCACGGAGTTGGATATGTGCCACGTTTCAAGACCGTATATCCAACTCTGTGGTCACGCTCGTCTAACTCATTATCTGAGTTTTCTGGCTTCTTTAAGTACGCAGGCACTCGTGGGGAAAAAAAAAGAAAGGGAAGGAGGGAGGGATATTTGGTGCTTCGTCTGCTTCTTACGGTAGTCGCTGCACCGTTAACTATGTACGAGGGCAGCGTTGTTACGACGTTTTTATTCTCAGGCATAGAGCGCGTTACTTCCCAAACGAGCACTTCCTGACCGTCCTTCTGCAGTTTTACTTTCTTCATTTTGTCTCGCTTCAGTAGTTGGCACAGAAACTTACGAGGCAGAGGAGTCGCATTCGTGGATCGACGCCTCAGTTACGTTACCAATTACTTCGCCGAATTCGCTTTCCTGCATGTAAGACAAACAGCGCAGACAAGACCTCGTTATAACGAAGTCATGCTAACTGGAAATAACACCCCGTATTCAGAAATGCATCTTAACTTGAAGCCCATGCTCGAGTGGACATAAAAGACGTCTGGTGCGAATGCGCCCAAGACGCTCTTGGCGTTTGTTCTGGTGCGGTCACGACAGGCGTCATTTAATTTCAGTCAAGCGTGGGCTTCAAGTTGAGATGCATTTATGAATACGGCGGTAAGTCTTCGTACGTCGATATAAAACCGTTATAAAGTGGTGACGGGACAACTGAAAAATTCTACTGTCACACTGGGCCAGCTGACTCGTGTATAGGTAATCATGACCTGGTACAATTATTCCTATGGAACTAGCACAACGTTACGAATGTAGCTTGGTAGGGTTGCTTGCCCCTCCAGGTCTGTAGAAAGAAACGCAAAAAAAAAAAATCACTGCGTGTGCTGCACCGAGCTGTAGCACCTGCGACAAATTTCAGAGAATTTGATCGGAGTGATTGTGTGATGATGAGGGACATTATATATATATATATATATATATATATATATATATAAGAACTCGTGAAGGCTTGGTTGGCGCTGTCATACACATATATATATATATATATATATATATATATATATATATATATATATATATATATATATATATATATATGAGAGTGGACGGCTATAAAATTCCAATAAAAAGGTGCTACGAAGGAACCGATTAAAAGCCTCATTAGGAAATATTGCGTTTGATTCGAACTGTCTCTTTATTCGAAATTATTCGGAGTTCACACACACACACACACACATATATATATATATATATATATATATATATATATAAAGAAATTAACCAGGCGCTGCTTGTAAAGGCCGCAGAGCAGTCGCGCTGCCGAATGCTGGACTGCAGCGCGCTGCCACGATTGCCCGCCCCCGTGCGCGCGCCAGGCCCAGTGGCGTATTGCGGCCGAATATCGTGGTCCGGCTCGCGAGATCAATACAAGCTTGGCAGGTAACCGCTTTTGGAAACCGCCGGGTTCCCAGGCTCATCGATCTAGCTTCGGGAGACAAGCCAGACCAAGAAAAGAGGCCTTGGCTGCCACCTACACCATTTTTTTTTCTTGCCTCCCCCCCTTTTTCTTCTGACCCCCACCAACCCCTTACAAACGCACACATAGCTTTCTCCTCAGTTCCTTTCAGGACCCCCCCCCCGTTTTTCTGTTGTTCGGCCATCAATTCGTGATGCGTAGTCGTTTCCTTCCTGTCTGTGAGGCTGTGCACCCACCATTCCCGATGCGCCCCGACGCTTTCCTTTCATCGAAGCGCATCGTACGCTGCGAGGTCGCTTCGTTTAAACTTATTTCACTTTCTTCTCGGTTTCCTTGCGCCGTATCTTCTCGCGTAGGACTCGCAACTCCTGCGTTCGAGATCCAAACGGGGAAACGCACGCACACACACACACGCACACACACACACACACACACACACACACACACACACACACACACACACACACACACACACGCACGCACGCACGCACACACACACACACTCACACACACAAAACGTTTTACTAACGATTGGATTTCGAACGCGTGCCTTTCAGTATATGTTTCATAGCTTCGGTAAACGCTTTAATGTTCTTTTAATGCCTAGCAAAACGGACGGCACTGAGCACGACTATCTTTGGGCGTGGGCTGCTGAGGTTGTAAGCTCGAGTCCGTAAAGACGGGAGAGACATCGAGCGTGGAAGTGGTGAAGAATAAAGCGGAGCTTGATCAGTGGGGCTGAAATCTTGAGGAGATGTGTGTTTAGTGTGCAGCCATTTCGAAAATTATTCGTACAATTAACATCCTTAGGGTACCTCACTCACTTTCGGACGTCTATATATGGGCCAATCTGACTTTTCTTCACTCCAGCATCGGTCACTGGGCAGTCCATGGTCTAATGTAGAGCGCCGGTCTGCTGTGCTGAGGACACTCGGCTCGAAGCCAACCGTAGGATCAACTTAGGTCACCGTGTATGTGACATTGGGTGCGTGCCGCTCTTCACTCAACCTCTTTCCGCTAGCTTGGGTCACCCGGTATGTGTGACTCTTTATAATAATCATCACGACATATAAAACATATCGTAACCGATTGCACACTCACAATAAGATACTCAGCATTTTCGTAATCATGAATCTAACATTCCAACTGGCCCAATTAGCAGTCTTGATTCGTCATGAAATAGCTTGCTAATCGCGCTAATCACAAACATCCGCAAAAGATGTATGCGCCGCCAATATTTAATGTATACGTCATCCGCAATGTCGTCCCTGTCTTCAGCGAGTAGCCATATGTCCGACTCGTGGGAAAGCGGCACCCTGCAAAGGTCTCCAAACAAGAACCGCAAATCCAGCCCGCAAGCATCAGTGAACCAAAGCTTTTGTGAAGCGGGTAAATAACTCTTAAGAACCAGCTGCCTTTATTCTGATCCTACGAAGCGTGTCATTTACTGAAAAACTTATTTTTATGCACTGCACAGGTCGCAAGATTAATGTCGTGTAGTGTTTGCGTTCGCACACCGCACCGGTCTCAAGCTATGCCGAAGTGCAAACACTGGTTCACGGGAATGCACGCTGTGAGACGTGGAGTGGGTGACGTCACGAGGGCGAAGGCGTACGTTGCTTGATGTTTGTCGAGGGAGGAGTGGTGAGGAACTACATATAGGAGCAGAGAAAAGAAAAACGTGAGAGACAGCGGTAAGGTTCACCATTATTCGCTAGTTTCATTACTGCATCTCTGGTCTAACGGAAACTGAATCGAGCACGTGCGCCTGAGAGCACGTGCTTTGGTTAATGGAAGCTCGCGCGTGCACGTGCTCTCGAACGCACGTGCTTTCCCACCTATTAGCCGATCTTATGCACGCGCCAGTCGTTTCAAAGAGCTGCTTGCCGTTAGTTAAAGATAAGTACGCGTGGGTTTCTGACCTAATAGAAAACTGTGGTCTGATGGTTACAGCACCGGGCTGTTGTGCTCGGATACTTAGGCTTGATCCAAAAATGGCCAGGCTTAGCTTGGTTAAGCCAAGAATGCGTTGCATATTGCGCGAGTTAGGCCCAGCTTTTCCTCCGGCTGTCGTGACGTCACGTCACGTGGTTGCGCTAAAGGTCAACGGTGGTTGCCCGGCCGCGCCCAAGGGCTGAACTGAGTGATTTCAGTATGCAACGCATAATAATAGAAGCAACCTAATAACAAACATAGCAACCTTAAAAGAGAATAGACCCACATATGAGACGCTCAGCAAGGAACAATGGCTCATACCCTCAGTGGTGGCTGCCCGGCCGCGCCCAAGGGCTGAACTGAGTGATTGCAATATGCAACGCATAAAATTGTGCTAATAATTCTTTTATATCGCGAGTGGAAGCTATTGCACAATATAGCAGCAGCCAGCGTCAGCGAAGGAATGCCTTCAAAAAAAAGAGGGGTGTGTCTTGCGCGAGTAAATACGGTAGTTGCCGCTCTGGTCCCTGTTTTCAATACGTTCTCGACGCGTTCGCGGTGCCATGTGGTCTCGAGAGAGGGCCTCGCCGGCTCAATTTATTTTCACTTCCCGCGTGACACGTTCTCCATTGTTTATTCGCAAGCGCTTACCTGCGTCGTCGCATTCAGCGCCCCTAAGCGCGCTGAATGCGCACCTGTCTCGGGCTGTCGGCGTCTCGGAAGCGTTTTCGATCCGCCACTACACGTTCCCCGGGTCCTAACTTATGGGTCGGCTGTTCCTCGCTGACGCGCGGCATCTTCTAGCCGAGCCGAATCCAAGAGAATCCGGATTCCGCGACGTTCTCGTGTTTCTTGCGCGTCTGAATGCGGAGTTCTTGTTTTGTTGCTGCCGCTACAGCAGCGGGTCCTTTGCCTTAACGTATATGGCATTTTACTTCAGGATCTCAGTAAAGTTGAAAGTTGGGCTAGTTGGTGAGTGATCATCGTACCTTGCTGGTGAAGCAGCGCACTGACACGGACACAGAGAAGACAAGTCGTCCTTTTCTGCTTGTCTTCTCTGTGTCCGTGTCAGTGCGCTGCTTCACCAGCAAGGTACGATGATACTTCAGGATCTTTTCACGAAGGGTTGCTCGGTAAGGAAGTAGCAACACATATTAAACAGGTGCCAAAGCTGGCAGGCGGCTAAGAGCCAAGGGGGGAAAGAGATAAGAAGAAGGCAGGGAGGTTAACCAGAATCACGTCCGGTTGGCTACCCTACACCGGGGGAATGGGAAAGGGGAAAACAAAGATAACAGGGAGACAGAGGAGGCAAGGAAATTGCAGTGAGTTCGATGACGTGTGTGGCCTTACAGAAATTGCATTAATAGTCACAAATGGTCGCACAAGCCCGTCGTCCTTAAGAAGCACTAAAGTGCCTTAGTACTCACTGTTGCCATTAAGTGTGATGTTGTATTCGATTGTATTGTATTGAATTGTATTGAATATTGTATTGTATTGAATTGTATTGAATATTGTATTTGATGTTGTAACCACTCAGTGGTTACAGGTGGTAGCTGCGTTCCTTCTTTCAGGTCCACGGTTCTTCGCAGAAAGAATGTAAACGATAACTGTGAAGGTGGGTTAGGACGCATGGCAGATCTCTAGTTCGCCCATTTAACCAACGATTGGCGGTGAAAAGTGATCGCAAGTTTTGCCTCCAAAACCGCGCCGTGCTTCTCTTCTCGATCCAGCTCAGTAACACAAGTACCGCTTTCTTTGTCTTAAACAGTCGCTTTCCAAAGACAAGCGTATTCCGTTGAGCCAGGTGTGGGCTCAGATTTTGCGCCAGCTTGAGACAACAGGCGTTCGTCCCGCCGTGTTGGGTCAGTGACATGTGGCTCATGTTGATGTGTTTGCGGATTCAATTCCTAGCTGTGCCGATCGCTTTTTTTTTTTTCGAAACACCGAAATGAAGAAACACCTGCGTACTTATTTAGGCGCATGACAAAGAAACAGAGGGGGTCTAAATTAATATAGAGTCTTTCAATATACACTGTAAACCGATTCACAACCACACATAAGGGCGAAAATCGATCTATAAATAACGCCCTTACGCCCATAAACGAGAACAACAGCGCTGTACGCCGACTTACACTCTCAAATGTGTAAATCGGTTTACAGTAGTGCTAATCACATAGCCTTTGTGTTGCTTTGGGACCTTCTCGCCCGACGAACTGCGAGCAGGCAGCGAGCAACGCAGCAGGGAACAGTTTCTCTATCACCGTGGTAATCTGGCAGCATTGTTTTATCCCCGTTTATTTATTTATTTATTTATTTATTTATTTATTTATTTATTTATTTATTTGTTGATACTGCAATCCCGGTATCGGGATTATAGCAGGGTGGGGAAAAGAATTAAGCAGTTTAACAAAAATGGCAGCATGTAACCGCAGCATGTTATGCAGCATGTAACCGACAACTTTTCTTAAATGTTGTTAGGTTCAGGGAGAGATACATTTTGTAGGTTCTCGCACGCCTCGCGGGCTGCTTTATTCATTGCACCAACTCAGAAGTTTTTACCAGCGCTCTCTACACGTTGTGACAGTGTTTCGTGTTGTTATTTGACCTGGTGGGGGACGTGTGAGTGTTAAACTTATTGATCCTCCTTGCAATAAATTTTGCCAGTCCCTGTCATAATACCGACGCAAGCAAGTTGCGTGTGTACAATTAGTTATGGTGTTATACACACGACGGCTGCTGGTGGGTCAGGTATTTTGTTGAATATATACATATAAAATCAGTGTTATGTCACACCTGAAACAACTCACCAATTTCCGAGTAAAGAAAAGCGATCTTCAGATTGCATCATTTTCTTTTCTTTCTTTGTTTCTGTTCAATTATTCGTACCTCACCTACGCCACAGTTTCATGGCCGGGTCATGAATGTTCATCAACGAGATAAATTATGACTGGGTACGTTCATGGCGAAGAAGTGAGCTCGTCGCCTTCAGAGGCGTTGAAAGATGACTGGATGCTCTTCTTCGGATGGCCGATGCATCATTCAAGAGAATAACATAAAGTATGGCTGCGTAGCAACATGAACGCACGACGAGCCACCATGTTGCCTCAGTGAGAAATGTTGAGATGTTGCGAACGAGGTCGCTCCCTTTGATTCCTTGCCGCTGCATGCTGGAGGATGTGGGTTCAGTAATGGTTTGCAAACTTTGACCCATTACCTTTCCGGTGCGGCCCCCCACTCCCTCTACAAAAGATGGCGCGCTTTCCACATCGATGCGAAATCAGCATTGTGATGCATGTCAGTGCTCTAGTACAGATTTGACTAGTTAGATATGACTAATCAACTACAGCAACAAAACTTACGACAAAACATCGTTGCAAATGTGGTGGAGAAGGCCTGCAGTCCTTGATAAAATATTACCATAATCATAAGCGGACTTCACCACACTGCAGAATAATGGCGTCCATGAGTGATTGAAGCGGAGTTTTGCAGTGCGCTAGCGCCGAATCCTCTACATCCACAATGTTTCTTATCACATTTCCAACCGCATTTGCGGCAGGTTCATTTCCCTGACTTCGTTGGTGTTATACGTTGATACCTTTGCTTTAGTCACCTATGCTATTCTAATCGAACTAAGATTAACTGCAGGAAACGTTTCAAGTGTCCTCGGAGGCTCTAATCCTTCTAAATTGAGCTTCAGCACATATATTTGCCTGCGAAAATTGACCTGCTGCATCAGTGCAAGTGGAGAGGAAGAAAAAAAAAGTAATGGTGCAGAATAGAGAGCAGCTTTTCCTAACTCGTGCCCGTTTTATAATCCGCAATATTTTCTCTAGTTTTCTTTGCTAACTCGTTTTCGTATTTAAATCGATCTGCTCCATAAAGCTTGCATTTCTTTGTTGGTACGAACCTTTGTTGCTTAGCCTCCACAGGCTCAATAAACATTTCGGCGGCGTAGGGCTCCAGAGTATTCTATACCTCATTTTCAAAGTCTCAAGATTGCTGCGCGAGACACGCCTACGTCCGTTCAAAATACAGAGGAAAGAGCCGGTTAAATTTCTGCTGTAGACTGAAATCCCGGACCTCTCCTCACCGCTTGCTTTGCAAGGAGCGCCACTGAGCACAGAGAAGCCGCCGCACTCAAAAACAAAATTAGGGGCCGGAGGATGTTCTAACCGAGCCCCATATCGACGAAAACGCATGCACGAATAGTTGAGCAGCGAAATCCACTCTGAAGGAAAACCAGAGCAGCGAACCACGAGTTCCAAGCCCACCGACTCGATTTTGCCCTTCGCTACCGCAAGGGGGCGTGTCGGGTTCAGCGAAATGAGTGGTTCAGACCGACCGGTGCAGTGGGAGGCAGTTCTGAGACTCTTCCAACCACTTAGGTTAAAGCGAGAGGCGGAGCAAAAGGGCATGTTGAAATGGTCTTTAGGTAAGCTATATCATGCACCGAAAGTGCGTTCACGTCCTCCTCAGACGGCTTGACAGCAGGGACAGTGAGCGGGACAAGCTTGCTAGAACCTGTCGCATCGAGTGGCTTGCTCTCGGGGCTAAACAACGGAGCTCTTTCTTGCAGCTCCGCAACCGTCATGCTTTTTTCGTGCGCTGCCGTTAACTGTAAACTCTATTGTACCCTTAAGGGTGCATAAGCTTGCAGGTTGGTCTATGACTCACACTTGTACACCTATAATTGCTGTAAGGATGTGGGGTGTGAGTCTGACACACGCCGGCACTCATATGCGCCCCTTAGAGTGTAAATGAGCTTACATTGTTGTCACACAACGGTAAGCTTAGTCACCGGTGATCACATCGATACGGTACTTGCAATGAGTGCAAGGAGCGTGCGCCCCGCTTCATTGTGCTACTCGCTAAGGATGAGTCTTTAAGACTGGCTTTTCTACACTAAAGACAATCAGGGGCGAAGCCGACTTCACCAGTAACTGTTCTTACATGCCTAGGCTTTCCTATACTTACCGAACGAGAAAACCGTCCGTCCGTCCGTCCGTCCGTCCCGTAAGACGACCGCTTTCAAGATAGTGCCCGCAGCAGCGAGCGAATTGACCTTCGTGATGCCTCTCGCTTCAACGCCAACGAAGCCTGGGGTACACAGCGCTCACGGAGATTTTAACAACCGCCTCGTCCAGCCACTTTCGCAGATCGCTTTAGAGATACGCGCCCGCGTGTCACTCTTCAGCGCTAAGTAAGCGGAGAGAACACAGCGCGCGAAGCTATCAACAGTCGGCACTCTTTGTCGGCATCGCAGATCGCTTTCAAGGCACGGGCCACGTGGCAATACTGCCGGCCGAGCACATTTGGTCATGATTCATAACGGTTCGACGCGGATGTATAAGGCACCAAAGAGCGATAATGATTATAACGATCGGAACGTCATCAGCGCACCTGGCGCCTCCACCTGCAGTACTTTGCTTGCGTCATCAATATTCGTTGCGGTGCCATTCTCGCCAGTTAGTGTCACCGCAGCGCTGTAGTTTGTACTCGCCGGGTCAAGTGTCATAACATTGATAATGACACCGGGCTGCTTGTAGACGAGGAATTGGCACAATGCTTACGCATGCTTAAACAAGTCCCCGGGGGGTTTCAACGTGATTTTCTTTTTCAAGGACGCTTGTAATTTTGAAGTATTTGCTCCTGCGACAACTGCATACAGTTTCTAGGGGGCGATTACCTCGATGTGACCTTCGGGGCATGTTCAAACCTGCCATTGCGGACGTTCATGCTTGAAACCTCCCGGCCAAGCTACGTTGAAAACTGGCTTCTCCTCATCAATAGTTTGGATGAGGAGAAGCACCCTTTACAGTTCGTATGTTCAGCGTGTGTGGGTGTGTTTGTAGAAGCGTGCGTGTTCGCGCTGCTATTCCAGATTTGCTTACTGTTGACCCAAGCCGGTGAAGCACGAAACATGACCGATTACTCACTCACAAGATATGTGTTTAGCTGACAGACACCGCACCCACTGTGTGTTTACGTTTAGTTTCGTGAAAACAAAAACAACGTCGCTGGCCGTAGGGTTAGCACAGTAAAGTTTCGCGCTGCCTATTACTTCGTTCCTGTACTCCTCAACATACTTTCATTGCCATTACATCCACCTTCTATCGTGTTCCACTCACAGACACACACTGAAACAAAACAATGATTACTTATTCCGTTGTTTGTATAGATCTTCATCACTGTAAGCAGGGGAAGATCCTCAAACTGTGAAGCCATTTTATTTGGTATTTTGCGGGGGCTGTTCTCTTGGCATGTTTGTATTGACGTCACGTGCAGAGGTGATGTCTTCATCGGGCCAAATTGATCGATGGAAATTTCCGTGGGCGTCGGCAGCACTGACTAAAGATGAGGCAGCCGAGAAAGCTCGTCATGTACAAGCGTCATTTTTCGCCTTGCTGCTCGCGGGGTTCCTCGTTACGAGTCGTTCACGTTGTTTACTTTAATTTACTGCGCTGACTTTGTACCTCGCTTACATAAACACTTATTGAGCGAGTCGTTTTCTGCGTTTTTTTTTCGTTTCACTGACTCAATCACTACTACCCTAGCTTGCTTACTTATTGCCCCTCTGCTCACCTCCACTTAATACTTGGAAGCAAGCGTGCAACCGTGAAGAAAGCAGGAGGTGTACCAACTTGACTAGCTAACTCATAACAAGAAGTGATCGTGTCACATTTATTTCGCGAGAATTTTGTGGTAGTCTTGCGGCATCTGCATCTCTCAGAATCGCTTGATTAAGAAACCATGATTGAATGCACTGATCTTATTACGGACTGTTCCATGGCACATATGTTTTTTCTTAGGACTAGATAACTTTGAAAATTTGATCGTAAGAAATTTTTCTGAAGCTTTAAATCTTTTACCATATCCACCTCCACCAGATTGTCAACCTTACACATTAGGATGATTGTCCCTTCTAAATACTTAACGTGGTAATTCAGAGACTAAAAAAAAATTACGCCTTCATACTGCCGTCCTTTGCTCCCTCTAGCCCTAACAACCTCTGCCATGCACTTCTTACTCCCCTAGTTGTCAGTGTACAATTTCAGACGTGCGCGTTACAAGCGCTTAATCGTCGGCCCACAAAGCTATGAAGGCACTTTTGTCTTTCTTGAGAGCGACTGGCCTACGTGAACGTGTTTGACTCGCTCATCCCTCCGGCTACGTGCGCGAGATCCGCGCGGCTTTTTTCCCTCTCCCCTCCCTCCATCTATCTTATCTTTCTATTTACTCTTTCCCTTCCCCCAGAGTAGGGTAGCCAACCAGACGCATTTCTGGTTAACACCCCTGCTTTCTCTCTATTTCTTCCTCCTCCTCTTCGTAATCACGAATGAATTGCTGAAAGCAAACACTCATGCTGACTGGAATGCTTATGGAGTAAGGCGTTACCATATTCCGTTACGACCTTGCAGGAGTAATGGCCGTCCTGTAGTGTGGGCGAACCAAGCTCTAAACGGAACTTTACGACGACGAGTACCGTTAGCGCGACCTGAGCCTCGACGCTCTTCGTGTCTAAGAAGTAAGCGTTGAAGTGTTCTATTTCTGTTTTCATCTTTCTAAGAGAACTGCTAGCGCGAAGTCTTCTTCAGTAAGCACTAGGTGTCCCCGTACCCAAGGCCGATTCGCGTGGTCGTATTGGCCAACACCCCACGCTTACGTCACCACTCGGAGAAGTTGGGACCGCGCAGTGCTACGAAGTAACGATCGAATTAACTGTGTGAGCCTCTTCACGCGACGCCCTGGTTTACGATTAGTGCTACCATGGAAGTTCTATGTGACCGCTACTGCGCTGGGATTACGTAAGAAATTGCCGTTGCTCTATTAGAGTTTCGGAGTGGGTGTCAAGGAGTGAGACGCTCTCGAGGACGATGGGCGAGTGGGCGCAGTGATGAGGTTGCGAAATTATCAGGCACGACGACGCTTTCGGATAACGCGGGACAGTGACAGTTTTATTTCTCGCAGGCGCCTACCTTCTGTCCATAGCCTCCTGCGTACCTCTTCAGTGCCTGCCTCTTACCGCCAGAACCGGGATTCACTTAGAGGCCGCCACTTTCCCAGTAGCTGTTCGCAGTCCGCGGACCATGATTGGGGTGACGATGACCCTTCTTTCGGAACATTTGGTGCGTAATTTGCAAGGCGCGTGATTTTCGTGCCTGCTTGCTGTAACTGTCTCTTTTGGATTGGTTGTCGTTTGTCACATGTACACTTGTGCGCAAACGTATACGGACGAGACGCTGGCAAAAAGAACAGCTGACTTTATTCGTAACTAAGGCGCACGTATTGAAATGGACGACTGCACTGGAAAGTTCGCAGTTGAGTTTCGACTTCAGTCCTCAATTTACATGCAAAGGTAGCTAAAAGGAATGGTTTTACCACGGATACAATAGTCCGCATGAGTTTGACCGTGGGCGTACGCACGTTCCATGGGTTAGCCGGCATATCCTTATTGGGTCAGACAACGCTCGTGTGGTCTTTGACTCTTTCTTTTTCTACATCATTGTGTTTTTACAAGTGTCTATTTGTTTCTTGTCACCGTTGAACCGATTTCACTCGAAGTGCGAGTTCACGATGATTACGACGCTGCTGTGAGTCGAGATCCCGCACTCTTGACAGCCTCGTTGTTCCGTGTCCTCGTGCATCGCCGCCCAGACATCGCGACCAAATGCTCATTTGCATAAAGGCGAGCCCGGCTCTGTTCCTCCTCTCTCTCTTTCTCTGCAATTCCCTCTCACCCGAGCTGCGTGGAAGGGCGCGGCTGGTCCGGGACGTGCTCCAGGCTCAGCATCCCTCGTCCCTCTGAGCCCCAGTTTTCGCGTCTTCGCGGCCTTACCATTCATTAGTGTCAGTGGTCTGTGCGCCTCCTAGCGCGCCCCTGTTAGCAATCGCCGCGGGTACTGAGGGACGGTTGCAGCGGTGGTCGAAGAAGTGCCGTGTTTACTCCGTTCTAAGCCCCAGCCGACAAAATTGTCTATGGAGAGCCAAGCACTTGCCTCCGCTCTTTGCATACGCTCTTGATTTCGTTCTCCGTAAATTGCAATTAGGTAAGCGAACCATTTTTTTGCAACTATGTTCCACATAGATGGCGGAATCTTTGTGGAACGGAGTTAAGCTGTCCCACTTACGTAGTTATACTTATTTCGAACGATAATAAGAGTTATGTGCAGTAGCACTGCGAGAAGCTTGGTTCAAGGAAGAGCTGTCGTTCAGTGACGTTAGTTGCACATTGATTCCACTTATAGTAAATGGAACATCTATTCGAATGTGTTCCACTGAATGGGCGAAATCAGGAACGAGATTAGAAGTGCAGGCTGCACTTCATTGACACCGGGTGCCTGTGCCAGTGCCACTGTGTCATCGTCTCGCTAAAAAGTGAACATTGAAAAAGAATATCACTCTGCCCGCACTGGACGCGTTCAGTGCCTTCGAGATTTCTTACCGTTGTGAGCCCACCTTGCAATTTCTCAAGTCATGCTCACACGCACCCATACAAAAAAATGTGTCTGCCTAGATTCGAGTGAATACGGTATGCGGAAGGCTAGCGCGCCGACAGCCGTGCAGCCGCGTTTGCGGCGACGCGAGGTTGATGTCGACTGGCACGGAACAAACGCGTGCGATCTCGGGCAGACTCTCGAGAATGCTACTCAGGCTATTGTGCTGCGGTGGAGGCGGAGTTTGGTGAGTTTGTAGAAACACGCTTGTTGACGGACGTGCTCGCGCTGTAGTTTCGCGCTGGCTCTTCTCAGAAGTAACACTCTCGCAAAAATACGTCGCGTTCTCGTACATCGGTGAACGCGAAGCGCCCTAATCCCGAAGGATGTGCTGGTAGTTACTTTGGCAAGTTTAACTGCTTGTTCTCTGTTTGACTCCATTTTATAGTTATTTTACTCCCCATTCCGTTTTGGCTCCATTTCAGAATTCTTTTTACTCGTCAATATGAATATATTTTCCCGCCAATACATTTCGTTGACGATAACGACACGTCGAACCACGGGGATGATTCCAAAAACAGTTTCGCTTCAGAAATATAAGAATAAATGAAATGTCGGCGCACTTACAGTAGCCCATAGCGGTTTGGTTTGTCTGTTGACCCACTTTTTGTGAATAGCTGTGTTTCCGGGTGAACTCGGTTGATCTCAGAAACACCA
Source organism: Dermacentor albipictus (assembly GCF_038994185.2). Lineage (NCBI taxonomy): Eukaryota > Metazoa > Arthropoda > Arachnida > Ixodida > Ixodidae > Dermacentor > Dermacentor albipictus. The sequence continues at coordinate 27,116,095 of NC_091830.1, read as the reverse complement.
TATCAATGCGGGGTGACCTAAATCAAATCAGTTTATTTGCCTAAACATACTTACAAAGTATAAACTAATAATGACAAAACATAAAAGAAAAGGACCATCTTAACGACTACTTCTCGGTCGTCACTGACTTTTGGACTAACGCATAACTGGCCGCCCGATCTTGAAACCAATGCACAATGTTTGTCCTAGCATGGTATTTGGTGCCGTTTGTAAGGTGGATAATTCTTGGAGGCGGTGTCACGTGTACGCAAAGACATGTGTCACAGCGCTAATTAATTGATTGAACCAATAGGAATCCTCAGCAGCAAGTCTACCGGGAAGCTATTGTTTGACTCTGATCGTCATCCGATAGGTTTTGAGCGCAATTATTTTTTAAACCTTTCTTTGATAAAGCGCTTGCTTGTGATAAGACGTTCCGTAATCGTTATTGTCACTATGCATAGCAGAACACATTGAAACGACGCCCATGTTTCGCATGACCCGCCGCGGTTGCTCAGTGGCTGTGGTGTTGGGCTGCTGAGCACGGGATCGCGGGATCGAATGCCGGCCACGGCGGCCGCATTTCGACGGGGGCGAAATGCAAAACACCCGTGAACTTAGATTTAGGTGCACGTTAAAGAACTCCAGGTGGTCGAAATTTCCGGAGTCCTCCACTACGGCGTGCCTCATAATCAGGAAGTGGTTTTTGGCATGTAATGCCCCATAATTTAATGTTCCGCATGCCGTCGCGCTTTGATGGATAGATGGATGAATCGACGGACGAACGGATCGATGGACGGGTGGATGGGTGTGCAAGGGCGCTGTTAATAAGTAGTAGCAGCTGTACTAACTACAAGCACTGGTTTGTATAGGGTCATTGCGGTCCAGTTTCTTACCTATGGGTCCTGTGCGTTTTTCTTCCCTTAAGAAAGAAAAACGCACAGTTTTAAAACTATCAACATCACAGTTTTTAAAAACTATCAACATCTGTTCAGGCTACAGCCGCCTGTCCAGTTCTGTCGCCCTCAAAAACCGCAACAGTGCCCTCGTCGCCCTCTGCTGCGATGACTTTACCTCCCCCCGCAGGGGCGTCTGCGTAAGCAGGCGTTTGGTGTGTTGCGACACCACGTACCCGAGCACACGAGGGTTGGACCCTCCCGCGTGTAGCCGTGCGCGGCTTAGCCGTGTCTGGGGAAAGGGGGATCCTGGGGGTTGAGCTGAGGCTGGGTGTTTGGACCTTTAAGGCCCCCCGGCGGAGGCAACACACCCCTTTGGCCTCTGCTTCACATAGACGGCACCCCCGGACTGACCCACCCGGGGGAAATCGGTAGTTGCCTTTTCCTGTCTCTCTCTCCCTACAACCTTCGTCTGTTTCTTACTTTCCACCTTTCCTGTCTCCTTCTCATTTCTTTATTACTTCCAACCTTCCTGGCAGCAAGGGTTAACCTTGTGTGAGTAGCCAACCTTGGTTATATCATATTGGGTTATAGCGGCAACGTACAGCTGGCGTTTCCAGGCCCTGTTTTTCAGGCCCTGCAGCGTCCCCTTGTTGGACTCCATGGTGGGTGGCTAGCGTTGCTGCCGAAAACTACACATCCACACATGGCTGCTTTCTTCCCTCCACTAACTGATCGCCCTCAGAAAAGGGGGCGCACCGATGAAGTATTCCAGTTTTTTGGCCGCCAAAAAGAATCCTTCCCGCGCTTCCATGTCATTCATTCTGCACAACCAGATAAACCAGTACGAACAATCTCACCCTTCCTTGTTTCCAAGTCATTGACTGAAGTCTTTGGTCCTGGTTATAAGGCGTCGCGGATGGCAAGCGGTGATCTCCTCTTGGAGCTCCGCGATCAAAAACAATACGAAAAAGTGTCAAAACTAGTGTCATTTGGAGAAACCCAAATAATTATAACCCCGCACCGCACGATGAACACCACCCGTGGTGTTGTCTCTGACGATGACTTGATGGAGCTCACTGAGGCTGAACTCCTGGAGGGCTTCCGTGACCAGAATGTTATCAATGTATGACGAATTGAGATGAGGCGAGATGGAAAAGAGATCAAGACGAAACACCTGATACTCACGTTCGGCTCAAGTGTCCTTCCCGAGTCCATCGAGGCCGGTTATATCAAACTTCGTGTTCGACCATATGTTCCCAATCCTCTCAGATGCTTTAAGTGCCAACGTTTCGGCCACAGTTCACAGAACTGTCGAGGCCGGCTGACTTGTGCCAAGTGCAGTGACAAAGAACATTCCTCTGAAACGTGCCATAACACTCCACATTGTGTTAATTGTGATGGTGAGCACGCCGCGTACTCGCGGTCGTGCCCTTCCTGGAAAAAAGAAAAGGAAATCGTTACAATCAAGGTCAAGGAAAACATATCTTTCAAGGAGGCACGGAGGCGGGTATCATACCTGCCCAAGAAAACCTTTGCCGATGTGGCGCGTCAGGGGGCAGCGTCACAACGGCCTCCGGCGACTGTCCGACCCACACGCAGTGAGTCGGCAGTTACGCCATCTGCCCCCGCGGTGGTTGCAGCTAGCGCTGCTCCGCCAACCGAGGAAAAGGGGCCATCGACCCCGTAGGTGGGCGCAGCTGAGGCTGCCTCAACCTCCCAGGTCCCTTCCAGTGCTGGCAATGGCCGGCGCAGCCAAATCCCCCAGGGAACCCCATCGACCTCCGGGCTGGTGGGCGCAGGGTTCTTGCCCTCCAAGGCGGGCCCTTCCCTGGTAACTTCTCGCTCGCAAGAGCAGGTGCCCGGCGCCTCACAAGAGGCAATGGACACTACACCTATCCTCCAGGGGCGCCAAGCGCCTAAGGAGCGGCGAGGTTCACTCGAACGCTCCAGAAAGGGCTAAACCCCGATTACAGGGCCTCGAAAAAGCTCTGTAATCTAATCTCTGAAATCTCTGTAAATAATAGTTTTGTTTCCGTACACACAGCACCTATTTACTCCAAATATGGATACACAGATAATACAATGGAACGTCAGAGGTCTTCTTAGAAACCTTGATGATGTGCAAGAACTCATCCACAATTACAATCCAAAAGTGCTGTGTCTACAGGAAACACACCTAAAATCCAAACATACAAACTTTCTCCGACAGTACATAACTTATCGCAAAGATCGCGATGATGCTGTCGCATCATCGGGCGGTGTCGCCATTGTTATCCATAAGAGCATTGCGTGTCAGCCTTTACAGCTACAAACGCCCCTTGAAGCAGTTGCGGTTCGAGTTGTCCTACTAAACAAACTCATCACCATTTGCTCCCTTTACATACCCCCGCATTACCAACTGAACAAACATGAATTTCACTCCTTGATCGATCAATTGCCAGAACCTTATGCTGTTCTTGGCGATTTCAATGCGCACAGCTCCCTGTGGGGCGACTCTCGTATAGATGCGCGAGGTCGCCTTGTTGAACAGTTCCTTTTCTCTTCTGGAGCGTGCCTTCTCAATAAGAAAGAGGCCACATATTACTCTCTTGCAAACCGATCCTTTTCGTCAATAGATCTTAGTATAGTCTCCCCGTCTGTACTGCCTGAACTTGAATGGGAAGTTACCGACAACCCTTACGGTAGCGACCACTTCCCTATACTGCTAAGATCATATAAAGAAAACGAATATCCACCATACGCTCCTAGGTGGAAGATTGAGACAGCTGATTGGGAGAAATTTCGATCTCTAACTAGTATCTCATGGGCTGACCTGTCTTCGTTAGGAATTGACGCTGCAGTCGAGTTTTTTACAGCATTCATAATAGATGTCGCATATAAATGCATATCAGAAGTAAAAGGCTTGGCCTGCAAACGGCGTGTCCCATGGTGGAACGACGATTGTAGGATCGCTCGTAAAAAAACAGAACAGGGCGTGGGGGTTGCTACGCGCTTCTCCCACTGCAGAAAATCTAGTCAACTTTAAAAAAGTAAAATCCGAAGGCAGGCGAACCCGCCGACAGGCCAGACGAGAAAGTTGGCAGAAGTTTCTATCAAGTATTAACTCGTTCAGAGATGAGGCGAAAGCCTGGAACAGGGTCAATAGGATAAGAGGGCGACAAGCACATGCACTCCCTTTGGTAAACACAGAAGGCGATACCCTACAAGATCAGGCGGACTCACTTGGGGAGCACTTTGAGAGCGTGTCAAGTGCCAACCATTACTCGCAATCCTTTCTGAAATATAAACAAATAGAAGAATGTAAGCCACTCATGCGAAAATGCCAACAGAATCAACCATACAATTGTCCTTTTAGCATTGCCGAGTTGAGAGCTGCCTTGAGCGCATGCAAGAGCTCTGCCCCAGGATCTGACAGAATCATGTACGAAATGATCAAAAACTTACATAAAGACACCCAAGTTACACTAGTCACAATTTTCAACACGATTTGGGCTGCGGGATACTTCCCGACTGCATGGAAAGAAGCCATTGTGATCCCGGTTTTGAAACAAGGCAAAGATCCTTCCTCAGTGGCAAGTTACCGCCCGAGAGCCCTGACAAGTTGCCTTTGTAAGGTATTTGAAAAAATGATCAATCGCCGTCTCGTTCATCTCCTCGAGTCCAGTAAAATGCTTGACCCATTTCAATGTGGTTTTCGTGAAGGGCGATCTACAATCGACCATCTTGTGCGGATCGAAGCGAGCATTCGCGATGCCTTCGTGCACAAGCAATCTTTCTTATCTGTATTTCTGGATATGGAAAAAGCGTACGACGCAGCCTGGCGGTACGGAATCCTGCGCGATCTTTCCGCGCTAGGTATCCGCGGGAATATGTTAAATACTATAGAGAGCTACCTAGAGAACCGTACATTTCGAGTGAAAATAGGTCCTGCACTGTCGCGTACATTTATACAGGAAACTGGGGTACCCCAGGGTGGCGTACTCAGCTGCATGCTCTTTGTCGTAAAGATGAACACGCTTCGTGCATCCTTACCACCCGCCATCTTTTACTCTGTCTACGTGGACGACATTCAAATAGCTTTCAAATCTTGTAACCTCGCAGTCTGCGAGAGACAGGTACAGCTTGGCCTGAATAAAGTCTCAGTATGGGCAGACAAAAATGGATTTAAGATCAATCCTAACAAAAGCTCTTGCGTTCTTTTTACAAGAAAGAGAGGCCTGGTTCCGGATCCTTCCTTAGAACTGTGTGGACAACGAATACCTATCAGCAAAGAGCACAAATTCCTAGGTGTCATACTTGACTACAGACTCACTTTCGTCCCCCACATTAAATATCTTAAAGAAAAATGTCTGAAAACAATGAACATAATCAAACTTCTATCCCAGACTACATGGGGTAGTGACAGAAAGTGTTTAATGAATATCTATAAGAGCCTCATTCAATCACGACTAGACTATGGTGCCGTGATCTATCATTCTGCAGCCCCGAGCGCGCTAAAGATGCTAGATCCGGTCCACCATCTAGGAATCCGTCTGGCCACTGGCGCATTCAGAACTAGTCCCATACAAAGTTTATATGCGGAATCGAATGAGTGGTCTCTTCATATCCAGAGAACATACATCAGCCATACATATTTTCTGAAAGTCCACTCAAATCCTCAACATCCGTGTTTTAATACCATTCATGACATGACATATGCTACACTCTCTCGCAATCGTCCCTCCGTAAGACAGCCTTTCTCGCTGCGTGTGAGGGAGCTTAGTGAAGAAATGCACATTCCACTCCTCGAGCTTCGCCTAATGCATCCAGCCAAGTTGCTACCTCCTTGGGAGTGGCAGCTCATACAATGTGATATATCTTTCGTGGAAGTCACAAAGCATGCTCCAGAGATTGAAATCAAGATGCATTTCCGGGAACTCCAGCACAAATACTCTTGCACAGAGTTCTACACAGACGCATCAAAGTCACATGACGGGGTGTCCTATGCAGCCGTCGGTCCATCCTTCTCAGAATCCGACGTACTGCATCCGGAAACTAGTATCTTTACGGCTGAGGCCTATGCCCTGCTTTCGGCCGTAAAGCATATAAACAAATCACAACTCCCGAAATCAGTGATATATACGGACTCCCTCAGTGTTGTGAAGGCCTTGATGTCTTTCTGTAATCATAAAAATCCAGTAGTTATTGAACTTTACTCCGCACTGTGCAAATCATATATATCTAACCAACATGTGATCATATGCTGGTTGCCTGGACATAGGGGCATCGAGGGAAATGTTCTAGCCGACCAGATGGCCACATCAATCTCATTGCATGCAGTTAACTCTACTGCTTCGGTCCCTGTCACAGACCTGAAGCCTTTTTTAAGAAGGAAACTACGAAACCACTGGCAACGCATGTGGGACGAAGAAATAAATAATAAACTGCATGTAATAAAGCCACAATTAGGTTTCTGGCCTCCTGTAACAAAATCCCGCCGGTCAGATGTCCTATTCTGCCGTCTAAGAATAGGACACACTTTTGGCACACATAACTTTTTACTCACAGGAAACGAGCCTCCAACCTGTGGTAGATGCGGGGAGAGGCTGACCGTCCTCCACGTTCTACTGGAGTGTCGGGTAGCCGAATCTGAAAGAAGGAAACATTTTCTCTTAGCATACCGGCAGCAGATCCCCCTTCATCCTGTTATGTTACTTGGTCGAGAACCACTCTTTGACACCAATGCCGTCCTAGGCTTTTTGAAAGATGTTGTATTGCATGTTATTAGCCCCACACATTCGTAGCGCTTCCTCTCTTCAGAGGATGCCGCTGTGATCATTATTTTGAATAGCACATGCCTCTAGGCCCTTGTGGTTCAAGGGCTCAGGCGAGGCAGCAGTGCTCCAAGTAATTTTACCATCTTATATATTTTATATTTTGCACTATTATTCTACGATGTATTTTAGTGTTTAGAGTATTCGTCATTAGTCATCGCCATAATTTTATAGCACGTAGATTTTACGCACTTTACAGCGACAATTTTTTAGGCCACTTTACAGCCAAGTCACATCTCCATAATACATCGTCAACATCACCACTTGTCATAGCGCTCTTTGGCCAAACCTGGCCCTTGCGCCATTAAACACCACATATCAGCATCATCATCACTTTACCTCCCCCTCCCCTCTCTCCCCAGCGTAGGGTAGCCAACCGGATTTTTTTTCTCTAGTTAACCTCCCTGCCTTTCCCCTTTCCTCTCTCTCTCTCTCTCTCTCTCTTCCCTTAACATTTAGAGTAGCTACCACTCTCCGCGGATAGCATAGCGTGCAATACGGCACACTGGCGTGCGGTCACGCGCCGACACCCTGCTCTGCCGGGAAGCGAAATAGCAGGCGTGCGTTTACGGCCGCGTTGCAGCGCCTCAAGACTGCGGCCGATGTCTGGCGAGTTCGCTCGCTTCACCGATCCCAGTGGCGGTGCTATGCCCCCTCCCCCCCAGTATTTCCCCCGTTCCTCCTGATCGGATGACTTTGTCTACCGAATACATCCCCCTGTCCCTGCCCCCCCCCCCCAACACACACGCGCATCTACAACCGCCTCGAAGCGGCCACACGCTAGACGGCGCGCTCGTGCGCGCACATCTGCTGTTCCCCACGTTCTGTCGACTGCCCTCCAAACTCGAAAACTAAACAAGCCGTGCAAGTTTATCTCCTGCGGCGCTTCGGCCGCCTTACCGGAGGAGGAGGAGGAGGAAAAAACTTTATTCTGGTCCTGTACAAGGTGTTCCCACCTGCCTGGCTAGTTCCATGTCGGGATCGGGAGGTCAAGCCTCCTAGCCCTATCACGGGCGTACTGGACAGCCAGGACTTGAGGGATATGATCTGAAGATCTGATCATTCCTAAAAACCGATTCCAGGAAATGCCAGGGCCGAGCGACCCACACTCCCAGAGCAGATGTTCAAACGTGCATATCTCCTTTTCGCATGCTTTGCATAAAATATTCATGTCTGTAATGTCATACCGTTCCTTTATTTTTGCAGGTGAATAATAAGACTGTGTTTGTAATAGCCTAAGTGTAACTGCTTGTGCTCTGTTTAGCCTATAGTGAGGGGGTGGAAACTCCCTCCTTTCCATGTAGTAATGTTTTCCGCTATTTCTTACAGCTAGCGTGCAGTGCATGTCTCATTTTTTTTTTTTGCGGAGAACGACAGCGTTTCTTTGCTGGGCAGGCGCTTGCCAGTTTTCCGAAGGGTTTCGTTCTGACTGGCTTTGTCATACCGCTCTTTAACCGGATGGTAAACCGGTCCCAGTGCACTCTTGGAACTACAAGTCGTGAGTCGCATTCCATAGTTACGGAACGCGTGGGGGGACCAAGACGACCGAAGCAAGCGGGCTGAGTCCTCCAACGCGAGAGCGTAGGTTTTCTTGGAAGTTGGTCCTTTTCCTGTATCAGGTGTGGTGCGTATTACTACTCGACTCGGCGGATCTGGCGCTATGGCGGTTTGCTGCTGGGCGCGAGGTCGCCGGTTCGTTCACCAGCCGCGTTGACCGCCTTTCAACAGCGCATCTTGGTAGCTTCATTACGGAAATAAAAAATTTCAGAAGTCACCTCTGATAACTGTCTATGATAATAGGATAGCACTTCAGCGTTACGGTGCATTATGGACCGATTCAAAAGTTTGTATATATTAGTTCGCAGCTCTAGATATATGCGATGTTCAGATGATTCCGGTACTCTGCAGCTTATTGCCTGCTCCTGACGGGCAGTTGAAGGAAGCATGTGATAAATTACGGTACATTCCTCTCCCCTCCTCCCTACGGCCACAGGGATGCTCCCGCTACTCATAACGAGATTATTAAATTCTTCTACATGTCTAGAAGGGTCTTTCCACCCCCTCACCCCAGGTTGAATAGGGCGCAAGCCGTTTCTCTTAGGCTTCTGCAGACTAGTACGTATCCGTGTCTGTCCGTTCTCCACGAGGCTTACCCGGACGTGTATCGCGACGACGCATGCCCCTCCTGCGGGCAGACCTCTACTCTAGCGCACATGCTGTGGGAGTGCGGGTCAACATACCCTAAGTTCACCAAGGAGGAGTGGGACTCGCTTCTGCGTAGCCCCGCTCTGGAACAGCAAATCCTGGCTGTCCGGCGTGCCCGCGACCGGGCCGGTGGGCTAGACCTGCCGGTCCCGACGTGGGACTAGCCGGGTGCGCGACGAGTTCGCGTCCTCGCCGGACCTACAATAAATGTTTCTTCACTCACTCACTCACTCCTTCCCAATGATACATTTCTAATACATCTTGCGGATACTTGATGAATTACGCCTCCGCCACGCGTGGGGAGGGGTTAAGTCTGAGGTTTGCATTACATGACGAAATTTACGAGGAGAAAAGAAACCGAGGGGCCCTATTTTCTTTAGTCATATAAGACGCCAACAATAACACCAAGAACATCATAGGGGAAGTTACCTAAAGTTTTTAATTGTATTAAAGGAGTTATAAAGAAATGGAAATGAAAGTGGATGAAGAAAAAAAACATCTGGCCGCAGGTGGGACACGAACCTGCGTCTTCGAATTACGTGTACGAGAACATCGCGTAATGCATTATAAAAACTATAGTTTAACAGGCCACAAGTGACCGCAAGTCGATTGAACGCAGAAAAAACGAGCAGTAGCGTCTGCGGGAGACCCCTTGGGTTGGTTAACGGTCTCTGATAGAGAAGGCTATCGTGACGTCATTCTTGGTACTGGCGAGGCGCGTGATTAGAAAAGAGCGCTCACATGACTCCTTTGTTGACGTCATTCTCGCGTCCCGTCATTCGCCGCTACGCTCGGCACGTGAGCTTCAGGTTGAGCTTCGACGAAAATGCAAACGGTGGTGCAGGCACTGCTAGACGCATGATTGAGAACAGGAGTTACTAATGACTATAATATATGTATTTCTATCGTATATTTACATTCACGAAGGAGGAAGCAATAATGAAAGCTGTGGAAAACAACTTGGCGAGCCATGTCCCCCCTCCTGAATACAGCAAGCGGCACAGGAATATGAAGAAAAAAGTATTCGCTGTGCACTCATGAAATGGGAAATGCAGGTGGTTTGGCGTAAACGAAGCTTAAAAAGAAACATAGATGCAGGAGCTTTCAGGCATTAAATAAACATAGTCATGTGCCTCACAGTAATAAGCAGCTGGAGCACTGAAAACGCTCAACATCATCACGTAACATGAACACACACATGAATTGTACATGACACATCGTGTCGAATTTACTTTGCTCTCCTACTGTGCACGAAAAATGATGCCAAACTTACTAAGCTCTCGTACACATACGCACATCTTTATAAAGAAGCGGTAAGATCACACATAGCGTAAGCCACCGTAACCTTGCAATTCTGAAACCTCTTCAGTTTATCGGAGCAACGCGTTTACAACCTTCAGTGTTGCATTGTGCCTGCACCAGAGTTCACATGGTTTTCTCCTCCGTCAAGAAGCGTTCGTCCAGTTCATCAAGCAAGACTGAGCGTTTTTCTCGGGGCACTCTGACCCAATGGATCGCGGTTGTGGAATAGTGTTACACCTATAACACTATTCCCATTACCATAACACATTACCAGCTATAATGTTATATAATAGCTGTCTTAGCACGAACCGAAATAAGGGCAGGAATTTCGTTGTTTTTTTTTCCTTTTTCGTGCTGTTTACGCTTCACGAGCAAGATGAGGGCCGCCTTTTGTCGCAACAAAAGATTGCGCTTTTGGTGCTCTTCAAAGACGTGTAGTTTGGCCTAGCGGCTTCTCGCAGACCGCTGCGATGCACCAGTGATAGACACTTAGTTTTACGAAATGCAGTGCTGGCTTCGAGCTAAGACTTCAAGAAAAGAGGCGAAGACAGGCAGGGGCTTAGCCAACTGGGATGTTAGTATGCGACGAATGAGACCTTCTGTTTAGCAGTGTTCTATGCTTAGTTGATGCAACCATTCCATCGTGATATCGGCGCGCATTGGCCACTTCAGATACTTTTCGGTCCTGCCCAAACGACCCTGCTCTTTTTATTGGGCATTTTTTTTCTTAGTTAGCGTCTATTAACAGATGGTTCACTTAGGTTTTATTGTTTCGCAGAGACAAACTTCACCCTTACAAAGAGTTGAGCCGGTTGACGTCCGCAAAGGAGAAGTGTAGTTAGGAAAATTTTTAAAAAGGCCTCTCGTCAGCATTTTATTCGGTTTAGCGCAATTAATAAATGTTTATTTCTCGTTTCTGTCTGTGGGAAGGGACTTCAATCACGACTTTTTTGAGCCTGTCACAACACACTTCGTTTCGTTTTTTTTCTTTATTGTGAACTCCGCACGAGGGTCCAATATATAAAGGTCGCGCTCACCCATTTTGTCGATTTTTCTAACCATCGCTTTCACCACCGGGACGGTTGGGCGATGAGAAATCATACCAAAAATCTGGCTCGGTGTTTTCGTTTCGACCTTTCTTTTTTTATTTCGGACGCCATCATATTTCAATTTCGCGACACAATAATTACTACCTGAGGCGCTTCTGTGTCGCGCTCTGGTTCGAGCTGCCAACAGCTTCGAACGTCCGAATGAACTTTTATCTCGTTTCCTTTTTTTTATTTAGCCGTCTCTTCGATTTCCTGCTACGTGTCTGGACTCTGTAGGGCGTGTTCGTCACCTCAAAATGTTGAAGGGAGGGCAAGAACACTAACAAAAAGAAAGTGTTCAGTCGCTTTAGCTGTTGGTTTTCATCATTATATATATATATATATTTGCTTTCGTTTGATGCGAGCTCGTGTGCAACAACTGGCCATCTACTAAGAGCATGAGGTCAAACGATGAAGTCAAACACAAAATGGACATCGAGTCAGGATACAGGTTGATACTGGGAAGTCGTGCAGTCACGCGAAACTGACAGAACGAAAAAAAAAGGAGAAAATACAGCAAGGACAAAATAGCGATGAAACATTCCGTCCGTTAGTGGTTTTTCTTCTTACCAGTTATGGACGAGCGAAAAGGAGGGGGCGGGGGCAGCCGCTGAGTTTGGAAGTAATTTCACCCCGAGACGGAAAAAGAAAACGTTATCGAAAGCTGGCGAGCCCGTGCTACCAAAAATCTTACGGTTGGCCGACGGCGGGCTAGCTCGTCGACACCTTTATCTAATGCGCGCTGGGTCCACCAGGGGGCGCGGGGTGTGCGAACGCCGCGCTGCGGGCGCCGTTGGAGCGTGACTGCAGCGCCATCTAATCCTCCCGCCTTTTTTTTTTCTTTCTCAATTAACTTTCTTTCTGACGTTCGTCAGACCTCGTCGTTTTCACATGTGTATCTTTACGCATGTTTCGGTGTTTTGTGTGCTTTCATGTGTGTGTGTGTGTGTGTGTGTGTGTGTGTGTGTGTGTGTGTGTGTGTGTGTGTGTGTGTGTGTGTGTGTGTGTGTGTGTGTGTGTGTGTGTGTGTGTGTGTGTGTGTGTGTGTGTGTGTGCGCGTGCGCGTGCGTGTGTGTGTGTGTGTGTGTGTGTGTTGTGTGTGTGTGTGTGTGTTTGAGAGAGAGAGAGAGAGAGAGAGGGAGGAGGTCCTGCAGAGACACCTGTCGTTGGCGTCGGTGTTTTTGTTGAGACCCAATAAGCAAAGCTAAGCACATCAAGAATAATGAAGCGCTATAGTGAGGGGGGGGGTGTATATATTGAAGCAAGGTTTCCGGAGTTCGGTATTTTGACGTGTGGGATTGAAGGTTAGAGGTGAAGTAAGCACAGCAAAACTAACCACTTCAAGAAGGAGGAGGAGAGGAGAGACGAAGAGGCGGAAAGACAGGGAGGTTAGCCAGTGTAAGTACCGGCTGGCTACCCTGTGCTGGGGAAAGGGGTAAAGGGAATAAAAGGAGAAAGAGGAAGAAGAGGAGAAAAAGAAAGAGTAAAGTGCTGAAGTCAGGGGGTGTGTATATACTGAAGCAGGGTTTCCGGAGCTCGGCATTTTGGCGTGTGAGATTGAAGGTTGGTGGCGAAGTAAGCGCAGCACCAGCGGCTGTGCCCGTTCTCCTTATATTTAAACGCTTTACATTTTTGTGGCGACTGAGAGAGTAAAGAGGTCGGGACGACCGGGGCGCCTGTTAACGCTGGCAATTTGCCCCCGCTTTCCTTTTTTTTTCGGAATGTAGCACTTATCGACGCGCTAAGTATTTCCACTGATGGTGCTTCCGGTTTCCGGCTTTCCGTAAAGTGCTTAGCCGCGACTTGACTTAACCGCGAGTGACTTGCCTCATTTTAGCAAGGTCTACGGCGGATGGGGACATTGTACCAGACTGTAATTCTGGGAATACAGAAGTAGTAGCAAAATAAGCTTAGGTGCGATATTGAACTTTTGCCTATGCGTTCCGCGGGAAACGCTGAAAAAGAGCACTGTCTCTATTGGGTGAGCCCCTAAAATAGAAAGCTATGAAGAATGAATTGCTGGCAACATTGTAAGAAAAGGTTTTTTTATAGTTTCTGTGTTTGTACTAAACTTTAGCGGATATTTGTCATCTTTATGGCCAGTCTAATTAATCTTCAGGCCAACCTTAAACTTATATATATATATATATATATATATATATATATATATATATATATATATATATATATATATATATATATATATATATCTATATATATATATATATATATTAGTCAAGAGGAATGTCCGGCGCTGCAGCCACATCGCCGCCAGTAGTCCGGGAGGCGCGAGCTCGAGATTGCCTGGGCTGCTCTGATGAAGACGGTGCCAACGCTACCTGCTGCTCTTTTGTCCTGTTGTCGTTTCTTCGCATTCGTGCATATATATATATATATATATATATATATATATATATATATATATATATATATATATATATATATATATATATATATATATATATATTGTAACGATGTTAATAAAACAAGGGTATTTATTAAAGGCGAACTTGTGCCCACAAGTAAAAGTCACTGCGGTCCGGCAGGAATCCGCGGCAGTCGCGTTCCCAAACTGGGCTCGAAAAACGTCTTCCTCTTCTCGCGTGACACCTCGTGCGCGTGGCGCATGCGAGCCGGGTCCAACTGGCTGCCCGTGCCACGAAGATCGCTGCCTGTTGTTGATTAACATCATCATCACTGTACGGCGTGCACTGTGCCCAATGCAAAGGGCGCACAACTTGAATGTCACCAAGTTTGTCGTGGCATTATCCCCCTCCTTGCCGCATCGGCCCGATGCGTGAGACGAAGTAGGGGTTCCTGTGGGCTCTCACTTTTTTGTTGTTGTTGTTGTTCATGACCTCTCCTCGTAGGGTTTCATGCGGACAACATGCACAACTTCCGTGGAGTTGCGCCGTCTTGGGCTCTCGTGTCCAGCGGATTTCACTTCGTAAGTGATGTCGCTTATACGACGAAGTATTTCGTAAGGGCCGAAGTATCGGCACAGAAGCTTTTCAGACAGTCCACGGCGGCGCACTGGGGTCCATACCCACACCTTGTCACCGGGCTGGTAGTGAGCTTCACTACGGCGCTGGTTGTACCGGCTGGAGTCGATGCGTTGTTGGCGGCGTATTCGGTACCTTGCCATCTGTCGTGCCTCCTCGGCTCGTTGCAAGAAATCATCTAGGTCAGATGAGTTATGGGTTTCTGCCTCTAACGGCAACATAGCATCCAAAGTTGTGGTTACTGCTCGGCCGAATACAAGTTCAAACGGGGTGACTCGTGTTGTTTCCTGAACGGCCGTATTATATGCGAAGGTGATGTATGGCAAAATTTCGTCCCACAGCCTATGTTCAACGTCGACATACATCGAAAGCATGTCGGTCAGTGTTCTGTTAAGGCGTTCAGTTAAACCGTTTGTCTGAGGGTGGTACGCAGTAGTTTTCCTGTGATCAGTATGTGTCATTTGCAACAAGCACTTCATTAGGTCCGCAGTAAAGGCCGTTCCACGATCGGTAATGACAACTGTGGGAGCGCCATGCCTGAGCACGATATTGTGGACAAAGAATTTTGCAACTTCGACAGCCGTTGCATTGTACAGGGAATCAGTTTCTGCGTAACGGGTCAGATAGTCCGTGGCCACAACTATCCACTTTTTGCCTAAAGATGATGTTGGGAAGGGTCCAAGGAGGTCTATACCGACTTGTTGGAATGGGGCGTTTGGTGGATCTATTGGCTGGAGGAGGCCGGCCGGTTTTACGGATGGAGTCTTGCGCCTTTGACACTCGCGACAAGTCTTGACGTAGTGCTGCACTGATGCTAATAACTTGGGCCAGTAATATTTCAGACGAATCCTGGCGACTGTACGGCTCACGCCCATGTGTCCAGACGTCGGCTCATCGTGACATGCATGCAAAACTTCTTCTCGCATAGATGTGGGTACGACAAGTAAAAACTTTGTCTCGCTGTTCTCGAAGTTTCTCTTGTAGAGGACACTTCCTCGCAGACAGAACGAGGATAGCCCCCTAGAGAAAATACGCGGCAGTTGAACGTCCAGTCCCTCCAGGCGCTGTATAAGCGGAAGCAATTCCGGGTCATCTCGTTGTTGTTGAGCAATTTGTGAAGTGTCAACAATGCTAAGGAACGGGAAATCCTCTTCTTCTGACACAGTTGTCTCAACGGGTGCGCGTGACAAGCAGTCGGCATCACTGTGTTTCCTCCCCGATCGGTATACTACAGTAATGTCATACTCTTGAAGCCTAAGGCTCCATCTTGCTAGTCGTCCGGATGGATCCTTGAGATTCGCCAGCCAGCAAAGCGAATGGTGATCGCTGACTGCTCTGAATGGTCTACCATATAGGTAGGGCCGAAATTTACATATTGCCCAAATGACTGCAAGGCACTCTTTCTCGGTTGCGGAGTAGTTTGTCTCTGCTTTCGAGAGCTTACGGCTGGCATAAGCAATTACTTTCTCCTGGCCGTTATTCCACTGCACTAGTATGGCACCGAGGCCGACGTTACTCGCATCGGTATGGACCTCAGTGTCGGCTGTCTCATCAAAATGGGCAAGGATTGGAGAAGCTTGCAGGCGTTTCCGTAACTCGTCAAAGGCGTCTTGTTGTTCGCTTTTCCACATGAAAGGTTGATCTTCTCTTGTCAGTATTGTAAGGGGCTCAGCGATGTTTGAAAAGTTTTCCACAAATCTTCTGTAGTATGCGCATAAACCCAAGAAACGTCGCACTGACTTTTTGTCCGTGGGTGTCGGGAACCTCGCAACAGCTGCTGTCTTTTCGGGATCTGGTCGAACGCCTTCAGCACTGATGACGTGTCCGAGAAACCGAAGTTCATCGAAGCCGAATTGACATTTTTCCGGCTTAATTGTCAAGTCTGCTGCTCGAATAGCTTCTAATACTAGTCGCAGGCGCTCTAGATGTTGGTCAAATGTGGTGGAAAATACGACCACATCATCCAAATACACTAAGCATGACTGCCATTTCAATCCTGCAAGCACAGAGTCCATCATTCGCTGGAACGTTGCGGGTGCGGAACAAAGGCCGAATGGAAGTGCTTTAAATTCGTAGAGGCCATCAGGGGTCACGAATGCTGTCTTTTCACGGTCCCGTTCATCCACCTCTATTTGCCAATATCCACTCTTGAGGTCCAGGGAGGAGAAAAACTTTGCACATCGGAGCCGATCTAACGTATCGTCGATACGCGGAAGGGGGTACACATCCCGCTTGGTTACGCTGTTCAGCTTACGGTAGTCGACGCAGAATCGAAGTGTGTTATCTTTTTTCTTAACCAGCACTACCGGAGACGCCCATGGACTGCTGGAAGGCTGAATAACGTCATCTGAAAGCATCTCCTCTACTTGCTTCTTGATGATCTCCCTTTCTTTTGGTGACACTCGATACGGGTGCTGGCATACCGGTCTTGTGGCGTCCTCTGTTATGATTCTGTGCTTCGCAACAGACGTGCGCCGTACCTTCGAGGACGTGGAGAAGCAGTCAGAAAAATCCTTTATCAGGGCATATATCTGTTTCTTTTGGGCTTCAGGGAGTCTCGGGTTGACGGTAATGGATCTGTCGACACTGCAGGTTCCTGTCAGGGCAGTTGACGTA
Organism: Dermacentor albipictus; assembly: GCF_038994185.2. Lineage (NCBI taxonomy): Eukaryota > Metazoa > Arthropoda > Arachnida > Ixodida > Ixodidae > Dermacentor > Dermacentor albipictus. The sequence continues at coordinate 27,099,191 of NC_091830.1, read as the reverse complement.
GTTAGGCTGCATAATTCGGTCGCTTCACAGAACTCGTGGAAATAGGCAATAGCTGTTCCTTGTGCGATGTGTTGGAATTCATTACCGAAATTTGTAAGTGCGACATTTGCACGGCCATCGCTTAACTGAACAAGGCCCCGAGCCACGCAAATACCTTTGTTGAAAAGGAGCTCGATGTTTCCATCGGCTATGCCTTCGCGGTCGGAAAATCTTTCATTCTCCACAAGAACCATTATACTGCAGCGTGGCGGCACAGTTACGTCATCGTCAACGACGCGCAGTGCAGCGAGACGTCGCTCCTCCGATTCTTCCACAGGTATAGCTTGTTTTGTCGAGAAAGATACACTGGACCTACGTAGGTTAATTATGGCACCGTTAGCTTGTAGAAAATCCATTCCCAATATAAGTTCCCGCGAACATTCTGGCAGTACAATAAAGTCAGAAACGTAAGTGAAGCCTTTTATCGTAAGTCTTGCGGTGCATCGGCCAAGGGGCGTAATAAGATGGCCGCCTGCCGTCCGTATCTGCGGACCAGTCCACTTCGTCACAACTTTTTTAAGGCGCTTCGCCATCTTGAAGCTTACTACCGAATAATCAGCGCGGGTGTCGACTAAGGCATTCAGCTCGCATCCGTCTATTATCAACCGCAAATCTGACGTAATCGTTTCGTTCCTGCACCTGTAGACTAGAATTATCTCGTCACCGCACTGGAATCGCGTTGGAGGATCTTCGTAACTTTGGTTATCAGCGGCCTCACCTCCACAGGTCGCTTGCTTCAGTTTTCCTGGTGTGGGCTTGGTGAACGACGCCTAGGCAATCTTGGAGACGCGCGTGGGCTAGGCGATCGGTAGCGCATGGGTGACGGTGATCGTGGTTGACGTTGGCGAAGAGTAACGGGGCTTTGGCGCGTCGACAGGTATTCTTCGATCTCCGCTGGCCTTTCACCGTTTCGGGGGCATGGTGCGCTTAAGGGAAAACCCCTTAACCCAACTTGACGGTACGGGCAGAACCTATACAGGTGACCCGCTTCTCCGCAGTGGAAGCACAGAGGCCTACGCTCGTGGTCACGCCAGACGTCACTTTTCCGGGGCCTTTGTTCCACAAAGCGAGGTGCACTACGTGCTAAAGGCTGATAGGCAGCCGGTGGTTCCAGTAGACGAGGTGCACTTTGTACTGTCGACGGGTAGGGAACGGTCGTCGCAACTGCTCCACTACTGTGTACCGCAGGTTGCCTGAGTACGTCGGCGTACGTTGGGATGCGCCGCGTCGGCTGTGGCTCACGCTCTGGATCCCGTATGACGTTCCTGAGTTCGTCCCGGACAACGTCGACGATAGATAGTGCAGCTGGAGCCTGAGGTGTCTGAAACTTGTTGAGCTCTTCCCTGATCACTGACCTGACAAGCTCCCGCAGGGCTTCCAGGTCATTTGGCAGGCCTCCAGGGAAGACATGGACAGGTGCGCAGCTTGCCTCACGGTTGTATTGCCGAGCCCGCTGTTCCAGCGTCTTTTCGATGGTCGTTGCTTCACACCTGAACTCGGCAACCGTGCGCGGTGGGTTGCGGACGAGAACTGCGAAGAGTTCCTGCTTTACCCCACGCATGAGATGGCGCAGCTTCTTATCTTCACTCATGGTGGGATCAGCACGCTTGAACAGGCGGGACATGTCCTCGATGTACATCGCCACGTTCTCGTTTGTGAGCTGGTTCCTGGCTTGAAGTGCGATTTCAGCCTTTTCTTTACGATCCGTGCCGGCGTACGTTGCTAGCAGTTGTCGTCGAAATTCCTCCCAAGAGGTCAAAGAGAGTTCGTGGTTTTCAAACCACGTTTTTGCGAAGTCTTCCAACGCGAAATAGACGTTACGGAGCTTCTGTCTCTCATTCCATTCATTAAAGCTCGCCACTCTCTCGAACAGTTCCAACCAATCTTCCACGTCTTCGAACGAGTCACCATGGAATGTTGGCGGCTTGCGAGGTTGGCTTACGACTAGCTGTGCCGGTGTTACCTGGGTAGTCATTGTGGCGGCGTCCGTTGTGGGAGTTTCTCTTGGCAAGAAGAGAAGAGGGCCGAATTCGGGCGAGTCACCTCGAAGACGGCGGCTGGTCCGCTGGTGTACAGGTGTCAGTTCAACGGGATGGACTCGTGGGTTGTCGGAGCTACGCTGACTTTCGTTCGTGGGGCTTCGACTCATACCCCGCACCTCCACCAGAAATGTAACGATGTTAATAAAACAAGGGTATTTATTAAAGGCGAACTTGTGCCCACAAGTAAAAGTCACTGCGGTCCGGCAGGAATCCGCGGCAGTCGCGTTCCCAAACTGGGCTCGAAAAACGTCTTCCTCTTCTCGCGTGACACCTCGTGCGCGTGGCGCATGCGAGCCGGGTCCAACTGGCTGCCCGTGCCACGAAGATCGCTGCCTGTTGTTGATTAACATCATCATCACTGTACGGCGTGCACTGTGCCCAATGCAAAGGGCGCACAACTTGAATGTCACCAAGTTTGTCGTGGCAATATATATATATATATATATATATATATATATATTCGTATATATATACTTTATTCGTATATATATATACTTTATGTTTCGGCTGCATTGTGCAACGTGCCATGCGCGAGGTAGATTTCCCATTACTGCGCTTCGGCGATAAGTCGTAGTAGCAGCGGATATTTTTGAGGGCAGAATCAGGCAATCTCAGGTTTCGTCGGACCGTACTAATTGGCTATTCGTAGAAAAGCACCGTTGCGTACGCTGCTTCTAAACCGCGCATAAACGAACAAAAAAATGCAGAAAGAGAAGTACAAGAGGCAAATGTTTTGTTCGTAAAAGCAGATTATTGACCTTTTTTTTTCTCTAATGAGAACCCTTGCAACCAAACAAAAAAAAAGTACTTGTGCGTTTTTTTTCGTATACAAGTGAAAATGTGAAAGGAAATTTAATCAGCCTATTATGATACTCCGCTTCGTATAACGGGGCTATAATGGTGCTACTGCTTGTTATTTGCTTACGGGTATAGCGGACCTTCTTTAACGAAATGCAGAATTAAAACAGGGAATGAAGGCACGAAATATAGAATGACAATCAATGCGCACGCCCACCACGCTCGCAAGACAGCACACACTATCGGGGCTCGAGATCAGCACAGAATAACTGGGGAGCACGACAGAAGAAGAGAGGCGCGGAAGAAGAAAGCGAATTAAATAGAGGGAACGCGTTCTGTATTCTTTTTTTATTTTGTTCGATGTCCGCGTTTAGCAGCACTTCCCACTTGCAGCTATGAATCAAGCACCAACTTGCCCGCAGTTCAACCCTCTATGACTTCCAGGTAACTTCACCTGAAGGAAGGGGGTTAACCGAGGGGCCCGATTTTCATTAGTCCTATAATAAGAAGCCAACAAACACTGACACCAAGAACAACATAGGGGAGGTTACTTGTGCCTAACAAATGAAATATAGTAACGATAAATTAATGCAGGTGAAAGTGGATGAAAAAACAACTTACCGCAGGTGGGGAACGATCCCACAACCTTCGCAATTCGCCTGCGATGCTATACCAATTGAGCTACCGCGGCGCCGTTTCCCCATCCACTTTCTTGGGCATTTATGTTTCCTAGTTGAACGCTGGGAGTGGTGGCCAGCACCACCACCCAAACTAGTTGGCGGTAGATGAGGGACGTCCTTTCTGCAACAAGGATCTCGAATCCTGCAACATTGATGCCTTTAGGTAGCATGTGTGGGTTTATTGACCTTGCCTTCACCTGTTGCTTTCACCCAAAAAGATCACGTTCTCGTGACGCCTGCGGCAGAAAGGATGTTCCACATCCACCGCCAAGGTGTGTGGCTGGTGGCGCTGGCTAACACTCCCAGGGTTCTACCAGGAAACGTAAATACTCAAGAAAGTGGATGGGGAAATGGCGCCGCGATAGCTCAATTGGTAGAGCATCGCACGCGAAATGCCATGGTTCTGGGACCGTTCCCCTCCTGCGGCAAATTGTTTTTTCATCCACTTGCATTTCCATTAATTTATCGTTTCTTTATTTCATTCATTAGAACACGTAAGATCTCCTATGTTGTCGTTGGTGTCAGTGTTTGTTGGCTTCTTATGAGGTAACTTCACCTCGCATTTTACCATTCGACTCGCTTCATTATGGGATCTCTATATCTAAGTATGACACCAGCACTTACTCCCTCAGGAAAAAGGAGTCAAGTATGATGCAAAAGTGTAATTTGAGTATAGTCAAGTACGGGGTAAGCAACTGCTCCCACGAAAAAAAAGCTCTCAGCTATAGGCTCAATAACTCGAAAAATAAACTAAGGTTCTGGGCAAGCATTTACTCCCTCAAGAAAAGGAGTCAAATATAAAGCGAGAGCTTACTCCGAAATGGAGTCATGAATGTGGCTTGCACTTTCACTCGCAAGACGGAGGCAAGCATTTATTCCGAAAATGGAGTAAGATTCTCCACCTGTTTTACATCTGCCACGGAAAGTGAGTGATCACACTTAAGAATGTAAGAAAGGCTGGACTGGGAGCTGAACCTACCCAAAAACTACAACCGTTGGGTGATTAGCAATGAGTTTGCAGGGAACTGCTGCAGTTCTTGTTTGATGCTAAGTGGGAAGCCTTTATTTAACTTTCTTTTATCATTTATGTTTTGCGGCAGATCCTCCCGAAAACAAAAACCATTGTTCTCGCCGTTTACACCTCGCATCGACGTCCTGCTCTGTAGGGAAAATGCACAAGCACTCAACCGCCGCAGGTAGTCTACGCACGGTGCGAAGAAGGGCAGTTTGGCGACTGCTTTCAGGGAGTGAAAGCAGAAGGGCTCGGTGGCTAAGGTTGCCTTTAAAATTATGCAGACATGTGAGATATATCATCACTACTTATGTTGGTTCCCTGCTCACCTTGGTATGATCGAGGGAGCCCCTTCGAATCTAAATGAGTCCGCTCATGAGGCAGCGCGAGATCTTACCCTCCGCTCTGCCCCGCGCAACGGCGTGGCGGTACTCCTCGAGAACAGAGACTCCCCTTCCACATACAATGAAATCACGAAGTATTACATTCTTAATCGCAGGGTTTGCAGTTTGCCGCATCCTAAACTAAACAAGGCTCAGGCACTTACATTACGCTTACTACAGACTGGTACTTATCCTTGCCCACGGAGACTGAACATGTTTTATCCGGAGACGTATACAGAGCCTTATTGCCAAGATTGTGGTGCTTTAGCCACGCTCGAACACATGCTCTGGTCTTGCGAAAGAATCGAAGACTCGGCGATCAAGGATGCGTCCAGGTGGGAGGCTGCACTTCGCAGCCCGGACCTGGATTAACAATCCTTGGCTGTCCAGCAGGCTCACGACGTGGCCGTGAGGCTTGGCCTTCCGGTCCCGACGTGGGAGCGGCCCGTTTAGTGGTTATTTATCACTACTTGCAGGACCAAATAAAGTTTTCCTTCCTTCCTTCCTTCCTTCCTTCCTTCCTTCAGGGAGTTAATTCTTGCGTCGTGTTCGCTAACGCATGCGACAGAGTTCTCGCACGTTTCCTGTGAAACACGTTTACTCTGCTTGTTTTTTCGGGCGTAGTTGAGATGAAAGAGTGTGACAGCCGTCAAAAACATTGTCAAGTATGAGACGACCCGCCGTGGTAGCCCGCTGACCATGGCGCTGCGTTGCTCAGCTCCAGGTCGCGGGTTCGATGCCCGTCGCGAAGGTCACATATCGATGGGG
>NC_091830.1:27038469-27088469 GCF_038994185.2 Dermacentor albipictus | reverse complement strand
ATTATGTGTGTTTTGTTCATATATCGACAGTCGGTGATAATTCGTGACTGAAGGAGATATATATCGTAGGCCGTCGATGTGCGTCGCCTCCAACGTCGCCGGTGGTGCTGCCCATCACGCTGTGATAGACTTGGCAGATGCCAAGGCGCTCTTACTGTTGCACCGCACCGATTACCTCGGCTAGTGCGCCGCCCTAACATGTCGCCGCGCTTATCGCTAAAACGCCGGTCAGTGAGCTCAAGCGCGCCGTGAAACAGTGTTATCGCTGTCATTGCTTCGTCTTTAGCACGAAAGGAGGCGGAATAAGCGTTATCTGTAGAACTGAGCCGATGGTGCAATCGTCCGAGATGGCCGGCGTTTATAATCCAGGATGCCGTGGGCCTGAGCCGATAGCATGACCCTTCTCACCAGACGATGGTTCTCTTCAGTGCTGGGCCTACCACTGCCCGATGGTTTCTCCGGTGATGAGTGGTGTCGACGGGTTCAATGCCAATTTTCATAGGTTTCCTCAGTGGCGAAAATATTCGTAGTTCCGCCCAAACTTCGATCGCTTGCGCCACAGCAATAGCTTCAGCAACAGCGATTGTGGGTGCCATAGCGATAGCTTTCATAACAGGAATAACATTCGCTTACAGCGACAGCTCGCGTGACTTTGGCTTACTGCTTTAATTTTCACCCTTTACATAATTTCATGAGTTACTCGACACTGTTCAGAATAGCGGGCTATGTGTGAGCTTCTCCGAAAGTTTGATATCTTGCGTGACAGCGGTGGTTGGCATAACAGCAATAGCGTTCGCAATAGCGAGAGCTTTTGTGACATTGATGCCTGCTGCTGTCAACTTCGCCGTCTGTTTTTTATTAGTTTCATACTCGGCTTGGCAGAATTTAGAATAACAGGCTCAAAAAGACTGTATAACAAGCACAGCCCCCTACCAGTACGGTGTGATGTCTTAGGGTGAGAGGAGCTGCTACGCAGCTTGTGCGACGAAGACAGAACATTCACGTGGACGGTCCTCCTACTTGCGCTGAAGCTTACCCTTTGCTTTGTACGCGTAGGACAAATCACTGTAATTAAGCAGACACGTGTTAGACGTGGCTTTAATCGCTCTCGGAGGTTTTTTTACGCCTGTGGCACACATAGATGTGGGCCATTCCTGTAGTGAGAGGAAGCCTTATAAGCAAGACGAAAAGCTAAAACAGAAGCCTGGTTTGCGACGCCACACCGACGTTCCTGCACCGACATGCCATGATGCCACATATTTTTACATCGTTCGCGCCTCTCAATTATTTTTCGACAGAGAAGGAATACGGTCCTTCCTAAAAGAGGCAGTAGAGAAACCTGGCAAGTTTAGATTACTTTTGCTGCACAGAAACTGTCAGAATACGAGAATTTACTTTGAAATGTGCACCAGTGCAGAGGTTTAGGCGCTGTTATAAACATATATGTTTGGCCTTCATTCTCCCCCCCCCCCCTGGCAATCAAACTTTTGTTGCGAAATGAAATAATCAAATGAAAAGAAAGAAAAGGAATGCAGGGAGGTTAGCCAGCTTGCGCCTGGTTTGCAACCCTACACTGTGGGAATGGGAGCAAGAACACAATGTACAAAGTGGAAAGGGATATGAAATGATACGTGCGTTCACGCAGCGGCGTTCATCGTGCGTTCAAAACCAGTCTCAGAGCCCATTCGTGCGCTGCTTGGCATATGGCAGTACGAAGAAACTTCACTGTGTTGTTTGCAGCTGGGGGTCGCTGTTGCAAATTCCTACAATTTCGAACTGGCATGATGGAACGTACAACGTTAGTGATTGTAATGAGATTGTAGTGTATGTATGTGCGGACTAAAGTAAGTGGCACACGGGAGCTGTGGCCGATCTGCACCCTAGCGCCCTCAAGCAGCCTACAACTTGGATCGTGTATGTGCTCAGGCTGGCGATCATCGCTATTTTAAACCTCTCAATTCTGTTTTCTCGATGCACGGATAGCAGCGTCGTTCGCGTCTTCTTCAACTGAGCACACTCCAGCGTGGTGGCATGGCTAGCATAGCTGCTCTGACAGTTGGCACACGCCAACTGTCACTAGCACACGCACACGCACACGCCCCTGTCTCGCAGGGGAGTTGTAGCTAGTTTTGCTAGCGTTGTAATGCCACGGTCATCTCCGCTGTTATTGTCGTACAGATCGTCTCGATACCGCGGTTCTCGTCTTCTTGCACGCATTGTGTTAGTCATCGCTTCGTCGTCGTTCAGCCAACTGTTTCGTTAATTTATGTGCCCTCTTGACGTGCCGTTCCTTAACCAACATACGACGAGCACGAAGAGTTGCTCCTCATTAGTCCCTTTCTGAAAGATATCGCTATAAATTATTGTCGATATCAAATGCTTTGAAGTTTTACCACGTATTCTTGTTTAATTTTTAGAGCGCAGCTCTTTGGCGTCCGTTCCTGGGTTTCGCGTCGGCGTTGTCGTCGGCCTCGTAACCAGCTCCGCCCCCCTTTCATCCCCCCAGCGCTAGCAGCGACCGACTGATACCGCTGGATGCCGCTGACGCCGCTAGAGAGTCAAGATAACGTGACTGCATAGAACACCGTCGCCGCCATGCAGAAAGAGGAGGAAAGGGTCCCCCCCCCCCTGGTTCTTAGCGCTGCGGAAGCGAGGGTATCATATTGTTTGTGTCGGCATCGGCGGCGTTGTCCCTGAAACCAACTCCGCAGCTGGGGTTGACTCACTATCGGCGTCAGCGGCATCAGTCAGTCGCTGCTATCTCTTCCCTCCTCCCTTTATCGTGTTGTCCGCTTGCTGCACGCGCTTCTGCCCCCATCGTTTGCCGCTGGGTGTACACGCCGCCCCCCTCCCACCCCTTCCTGCGAGTCTTCGGTTGTCAAAGCGCCGGCTCGAACTTTGAAGTTGGCGAACTGTGCGCCGCAAAGTTGCCCAGCGGCTTGCTGGTAGTAGCTGCCTACTTCGCCCCTACCGCACTCATGAAAGACGTCGTGCACTTCCTGCAACTCGCATTAACCGTCCATCGATCCACACCGATGTTAGTAGTGGGGGACTTTAATGTTGACATAAAGACAAACAGCAATTTCCTAACACTTATGCGGGAGAACATCCCGTTCCTCTCGCTCGTAACGCGTCCCACGGCTGTGACAACCTCGCGAGGCACTTGTATAGATCTCGTCTTTGAGAATCAAGCATTGGTGTACCAAGTCGAACATATATCAGTCTATTTCTCCGACCACAAAGCTTCCTTCATGACTGTCAAGAACTGTTAGTGGAGTCTTTGTTAAAGGAATACGTGTGAAAAATAAAAAAAAATTCTGTGATAGCGCATACATGTGTTGCTCGATTTCTTTGCCTCAATCTATCGAAAAGGTGAAACAGCTTATTTGCTGCGCTCAAATTTCGCATTAGGAAGTAACGTAATCGTCGGTAAATTTTTTTTCTGCTAATTATCTTACTCTTTTGGCAATATTTAGATGTACGGCTTTTCTAAGCTACGTATAGTATTTACATCGCTGTCCTGACATTGAGGTGTTCGTATGATTTCGCCCACAGAGACCTCCTTCTGTAAATTTATCTGCGTACGTTTCCACCCAGGATTGATTGATTGATTGATTGATTGATTGATTGATTGATTGATTGATTGATTGATTGATTGATTGATTGATTGATTGAAACCGACGGGCTTGTTTTTACGCTTATTTTTTTCTCTTCGTAGTAGAAAATAAGAAATCTTTCTGGAGAACCGACATGTTCGACAACGGTATCGCCTGGCTTCGAAATCGAGCTTACACGCACTCGATCACTTACTACGACGCGAGTCCGACGCCCTCATTGATTGGCGGATGGCCGCACAGCGCATCTGCCTCGTCGCCGCGTCGTTTTCTTTTTTTTTTCGTTCGATGACGTCATTGCGAGGATCGTTCCGGTGATTTATCCCTGACTGGTAGCCGTTGTCGCGCTACGCGCCGCTAAAAGCTCCGGAATATTTGGGGAACGTGACCCGGGGGCACGTTCGACGGCTTTGTCACGCAGTTATGGGTCTCGAAACGTGCTTGACGTAACGCTCTCAGTCGCGCAATCGCCCCCCCGCCCCCCCGCCAAACTTCACTCGCCGCCTCCTCCCCCGCCCTCTCCCACCCCTCCCCTCTCCCGAGCTGAATTACTGTTGCTGCGTTTGCTTGAACAGCGAATAAAGAAAAAAAATTACCCAGTCTCGCGCAATTCGCAGAGCAGCTACGGGAATACCTGACGAACGTTTCCTTAATTTTTTTTTTCGTGCGAAGTTTTATGCGTGAACTTTATGCGTGAACTTTCGGGGAACTTTTATTTGTGTGGAGAAAGATGTGGCGCAACTCAAAGAGAAGAAGGGAGGACGCGAACTGGTGCCTTTTAAAAGAACACGCGTTGCCGGTTAGCGCATTTACCGCGCTTAACGCGTTACCATTAATGGGACATGTACGGAGGTAATTGCTTTCCTGTATGACGCTGTCTTCATGGCGCAGCCTTTGTTAATTCAGCCTGTGTAGTAGTCAAAGTAATAAATCGCTTAGGTATTTTCATATTTCTTTAGGCCTTTCAGTTGCCTTTCGTGTCTTTTTTTTCTCCCCCTTTTTTTCAAATCAGTATAGGCCTTGACGTCGCGGTCACGTTTATCGAGACATGTTCTACATTTTAATTGCATTCCCGCCACTGTATGCCCTTCATAGCTCTCACGTGTGGTCCTTACGAAAGCTCTGTTTCTATGAGTATCGCGCAGGCTACTACCTCGCGGCAACCTTTAGTGCTTATGTCCATCTTCGAATACGCCTATCAGAAGGGAGAGAGAGAGAGAGAGAGAGAGAGTAGTTCTCTTAGTTGTACCTTGTGTACAAACGACTTATCGGTCTTTATCTTTTCAAGATACATGTAAATATATACGCATCGCGTTCGTAAACTTGTTCACCGTGAGACGGACCTCCATTTCATTTGCCTTAGCCCCACGTTACGCTGGTGTTGCTAAGCCTAAGCTCGACTCTTTCGCCACCCGAAACTCGGGGCCGTTTTTGTCATCGTGTACGAAGCGCTCTCTGCAGAAGTCCACACCGCGTGGAAAAGTAGAAAAGATGGGCGCCCGCTGCAACGGAAGGGCAAGATAGGTTGCCGATTGTCGTCCCAGCGCACTTCCGGTAGGCAACGGTTGCTTCTGGCAACAATGGACCGCGATGCGTGGCTGTCGCACTGATAGGGCGTGTGTCACGTGATCATCGATCGGAGGAAAGGGGTGAGGTGAGGAGAGAATGGCGTAGACACACAGTACCGGTGTTTGGCCACAGGAAGAAGCAGAGAACATCGTGGGAAGGGGGGCGGGGGGAGGTGTCGGAAACGTGGGGGCCTTGGCGCAGACGAGTGGGCTCGCTGTTTATCGACGAGGGTGTAGGGGCCGCGCGTGAGAGTAGGGAGCATTAAACGAGCTGTGGCATTTCTGTACGCCGTCGACGTAGCTCCGTGAGATTGCACGCACCGAGCACGAGGACGAAAGGGCGAGAGAACTCACGTTAGCTCAAATAAGTTGTTACAGGCGACCGCCTTAAAACATCCTGTCATCTTCCACTGTACTTTGTCGTTTGCCTTTTGTACCTTTCTGCAAAGATTCACCAACTTGACGGGCTAGCGGTTTTATGACAGCCTTAAAATGGTTGACTAAATGACGTTGCTGTGAAGTAGTCTTTTGAAGCGTCCTCGACGTCGATGGGAGAGATTGCATGTAGGTCTACTTACAAGCGAGAAATGAAATTTCTCGAATTCACTACAGTAAGTTTGATTTGGCGGCTGAACTGTTTACTGCAATAACGTTTCTATGGAGAATCCTGTGGCTTCCGGCACACGATGCGACAAATACTTGATTAACAAGTTCCTTCCTGGTGAAACTTCTCCCTTACAATAAGGCGCTCGTCAGTACACAAACAGTGTAAGGAATTCCACGTAGCAGTTCTTCCACTGCCTAGTAATTTGGGAGTGCACCTTGAACGGGCGCTACTGCAAAATCCCACTTAACCCGTGCTTGTTTCCTCGCCGCTCAAGATAGATTCATAATCGAGATTATGATGCGCCTCATGCATTCTGCATTACAGTAAAGTGATTGTGGGGAAACGTAGCCAACGGCAAATAATGTTAGGGCGTTACACGAACAGTCCACACGTGAAACTGCGAAAGTGGGTCGCCGGCACTTGGTTGTTCTCGAAATAAAATTCGGCAGAGACCCGTAGGACTGCTTACGGGTGGGAAGGTGAAGGCATTGCAGTCGCTTTTTCTTTCTAGCATTAACGTTGCCCTAAAACATAGCATCAATGAGAATAGTGCGGCTTATACTTCAAGCTGAGTGCTGCATGTCTACCTGTTTTTGATAGCCTGACATCAAGCACAGATGAAAGACACAGCATTATGGTCAATTTCACCACCGTTCTAGTAGCTTTCAGAGCGACCCCATAATGCGTGTAGGTGTGCTTATGCGTAGCGAGGGGAGTTGCACGCGTGCGAAGGCCGTGCAAGACGGCGAATAATCTTTAGTGCAAATATAAGCGCTACACTACGGCGATAACGAAGCCAGAATACCGCTACTAGGCCCGCTTATCTTTGTAGGATAGACTTAAAGCTTTCTTCCGCAAATTTGGCAGCACCGATACATCGCTCTTAAAAGACACCACGAATGTGTCATTAACGTTTGCATTGGATCATGTTAAATTGTCTGAAGCCTCCTGTGTGTCATATGTCTTATAATGCGGAAATATATGGAATTGAGGCTGACAAATGACCTAAAGGATGTGTACCGAAATCACAAAGGTTCACAATCTCAGTCTTCGTTCACTGAGTGAATGCTGTGCAAGATGGCGGCAGGATACCTGGACACACCGAACACAGAGGCTTCGCTAAATCACTTTGCTACATACGCCTCCCTAGCGAAGTTCGTCGACGTGCACTGTAGACGGCGAGATAAACTTGCTGCCGCAAGTTCCCTCAGCCAGAGTTCCATGCGAAAAGCCTCGAATTGTATTGCGTGTGCACTGGATATACGGAGAAGGCAGAACATTCCTTACATTTCTCCTTGTTGACCAAAGACCACAACCGGACAGTGGTTAGATTGCGGAAGCCCAGCGTACGCAACGATTTTTTTTTTTTTTGCCTCAGTATTTCCTGGCCACTGCTCTCCCCATTGTCGATTTGTTTTGTTTAGCCACCGTGCAACGGCTTCCGCTGTGTCTGTAAAAGGAAGGCGAAACAGGAGGTAGAAGAAGCCACGGAACAATTGATCCGCTAACTGGTCCTTCGCTTTCGTGTGTTTCCGGCATCGTCGCCCGTCCCTATACCTACAGCCGCCACACCGCAAACTGCGTCACCCAACCCCGCGCAGCACGTTGCTTCTCCTTTTTTTCCCGTCGTGTCCCGAAAATTCAATCTTCTGCAATCGAATTCCCCCTTCGGAACTGGCTAGCTATCTTGTGTTCCTGTAAGCACATCTTTTTTTTTTTCCCTCCTCCATGGGTTGACCCAAGCGTCCCAGTTATCCCGTTCTTTTTCCCCTACTTACCGGACTCCTCCCTTTTTCCCCATTTATTTCGTAACCTTTCTTTTTCTTTCGTGAACCCTATTGCGGGAGTTTCGACCTCTGCCTCAACCCACGCCGGGTCCCCATCTTGACACAGCTAGCTCTCGCGGTTCACGACTAGGTTTATTTAACCTTTTTTCTTTTGTCGTTTCGTCTATTCTTGGAGATTTGTCGTCGTTGAACCTTGCTTCTGAGCCCAACCGACCGCTCCAATGACGACGTTACGTACCTAACCCACCGCTCCCGGTTCGCTTGTTTTTGCGGATGGGGAGCTCCTCGCAACCCCCCCCCCCTACCGCCCCCCTCCCCTACCGCCCCCCTCGCTCCCTAAGCACACTGTTTGTCGAGCGTCGCCCACGTCAGTCCGTTCCCCATTGTACCTTTATACTTAGCCGGCTTGTTCTCGTTCTTTGACTCTGTACTGCGCTTTCGTTTCTTGCTTTTTTTTTGTCTCGTCAAGGACCAGCTTGAACAGCCGACGCTGCTGCTACGTGCCGTCCTGGAACGCTACTTATGGTCTTATTGCGTTCTCTTACCTGGACGCGGAAAACTGCCGGTGCTTGTTCCGGCTTGTCGTTCTAACGGGCTACTTTTTTGTTGCTTTTACCGTACACGGTTCTCGAGACAACATTCTCCCCCTCGTTTTTGTTTCGACTCGCGTCAACGTTTGGACGACGCCCGGCACTCGAATGTCTCCACCCCCCTCCCCCCCACTCCTTTTCTCTTTGAACGGCGAATCAATCTTGATATTTGGTCTAATCTCGGATGTCCGTGCGCATGACCTGGATACTGTATTCCGTGAACTTTTTTATATTTGTAGCGGTGAGAAAAGATTGTTCAAAAAAGAAAGGCTTTTCACGTCATGTGGGTTGTTCTGGACGCATCGCTGCTTCTAATCCGAAGTACACGATGGGAAATTTATTAGCATGACATTTTCCGCAGGAACCGAACAGGAATCGAACCTAAGCGAACAGGCAGCCTTGTCGCGTCTCCTGAGACGAACTCCTGCCGTTAAAGCAGTTTACTTCACGGTGGTTTAAGTTGATACCGAAAAAAAAGTGAATTGCTGTTTGACACAGCCGCTCATTCTTCTAGAGACAGCAATTCCTGGTCTAGGCCTGGTGTCTTGTTATTAGTATGCAAGCCCATTCCTGTCAATAGGACAAATAATCTTTAACGAGCAGAAAATTCATAAGCCATTCCACTCTGTGAAAGGGGATCACCATCGAAGATATTTAGCCCACGACACAGTGGTGACCCAGAATATGAAACAAAATTCGAACATATTTATCCTAATCTGTGGTCACCGTGGCGATACAGGTACGCACACACATTCGTGTATCACCTCTGTTTTAAATGTATCCGTCCCGTAAGACAAGAATGGCTCATATACCCTTAAGCAACAGCTGTTGCCCCTTAAACGCGGCCTCCCCGTTACGACGACAGAAGAGAAGTGAAATTTAACGCTGGATAGATGAGCGCCAATGGAGCCAGCTGTGAAAGACGACGATGACAAATGCGCGAGCAGTTGCACTAGCACGCTTGCGCGGTTGCGACCGAGAATTATTTAACAGAGCTTTTTGAAAAAGTTGTACAAAACATTTTTTTTTCGAGATGATCTGTTCTTACCCTTGTGCTTGGGACTTCTTTGGGTCCCAAGCGTGATAAGGGTAGTTCAAGGGCGCGTTACAGGCCCCCGAGCCCATAGTGATACCTGCCATTGAGCTTGGACCGTTTCTGCACTATCACCAGGATCGGTCCACACGGTGGTGTGTTTTTGTCAACATCTCGGGCAGACTTTTTTTTTTCAGGTCCTATCCATAGAAAGCTTCACTGTAAAAACCTCCGGTTTATGAAATATATATACATCCTATAATCATTTTTAATGGAGTTTGGTGTTTCACGGTGAAGTGTTCTCCGGGACTCCGCCGCTGATTGTTCGTAGCCCTAATGCGTTCACTCGTCCCATCATCAGACAACGTTCTGCGTAGAAAGCTTACGCAGGAAGCGTATTTATTGTCTCTGTGCCTCTTGGAACTGTGATGGCGGGCGAGGATCCGGCATAATTCGCATTGCGAAGCGGTTGCTATCCGAAAATGCGTTTATCGTGCTTTAGGGAGTGGTTATCCGTGACACCTTGTTCTAATATTTGTATTATGGGTACTGCTCCTCTTCTTGCTGTGCCTTAGCCGTAAGCGGGAGCCAAATGGTACTGCGAACGCGACTTCCTCAGAGACCACTGCAGAACCCCGCGCAGCCTCGGTGAGCAGAGGCGCAGCATCGCCATGACAATGCCTCAAAGCATTAGCTGTCATAAGGGAAGTATGCGGGAACGCTTCCCGTACTACCGTGCCATCGTGCGGTTCTTGAAGGCGAGGTCCTCTTAGCTGACCTCACAAGGTCTCGGCGCATCGGTTATAGCTATCTTCTAAGCACTTCTAGAAAAAACAGATCTGCCCTTTCATGTCTCCAGAGCGTCTTATAGAATCGCAAGAGATATCGAAATGTACGTCTGAACAAGACAACGAGCGATAATTAGTCGTGCATTTGGTAGAATTAAAGGTACGTGCGTAATTAGCGCCAATATAGTCGAAGGCTACCCACACTGCGCAATACACCTGCAAAGGGTGCACCCCCGCAGGATGAGACATGTTGAGGCAAAGCCGCCTTACTGCACACTTTTGCGAAATGGAGCGACTTCGATTGGACTAAGCCAAGCTCGCGTGAGGCAATGGAGTCGCAAAGGCTGCAGCGGCGGTGCCCAAAGGAATTGAGAGTCGCAGAGTAGGTAAAATTAACGGTACGACCGTAATTAGCGTCAGTGTAGTCAAAAATGAGCTACATTGCACCACAGAAATCTCCTGAATTATCACAAAAAAAGTGGTCACAAAAAGAGTGGTCGCTCAAGATGACAAGGTTGATGTAATTACGCGTGAAACACGGTGTGAATAAGGTATGAAATGAGTGAATAATGAACATGAAAAAAAGACAGAAAGAAACGGAATAGAGAGATGTAATCAAAATATAACCATCGAGTCATTTGAACCCACGTCGACACTTGGCTGAACCTTTCATCAATTTTACCGCCGTGTTGGGCTGCGTTACCTTCGCGATCGGCCCACGGAAAACATATAGACAGTCACGAAGAAAGTCGGGACTAGTTCCCAAAGAAAGCTATGCGCTTTAACAACGGTCGGTCACCATTGAGAATGAGCAAACGAATGTCCACGGATAGACATGCAGCCATAGTGCCGTTACAATTTCAACATGCCGACTGTTTCCATCATTGTGTTCAAGCCTGGTCTGTGTTGTAGTTGTACCAAGTCAACAGAGGCGATAAAAGCAATCTGACGTGCTATTCAATCTATGCCGCCCCCTCCCTTACAAACAGTTTTTTTTCTAACCAAACTTTTGATATACTGCGTTTTTTCCTGCGTCCATTAACACAACCGGTAACATATGCACGCAGTAACATATGCAGTCAATCGAGGGTACATTGATTTCAATTCACAGGCGAATGACGTCCAGCACGAGCCAGCTCCATATTCTTCCCCAGGGTACATTCTCTGTGATACTTAATTCGAACGTGCCTTGAGTGCGTTGAATGCCTTTTCTTTTCTCCTGAAAACGCTGCCGAAGGATTCTCTTTAGTAACCTTGATGTTGAACGTTTCTCAGTGCGAACTTGGACAAAGGACGGCAAAAGAGGCGAAAAACGAGAACGAGCGCTGTCTTCCAACTTATTCATTCCGCATTGGAATGGCCGACAGCCCTACTTGCGGCACCTGCGGCTGCGAGGAGATGATTGAGCACCTCCTTTGTGACTGTCCCAGCTACAAAGTGCCAAGAACAGTGCTCGTAACCGCGCTCGAAAAACTGGACAATCGCCCCTTTGCAGAGGAGAAAGCTCTAGGACACTGGTCCAGACGGGCTTCGGCACTCAAGGCCTTAAGGGCTTTGCTGAAGTTTTTAAGGACATGCGAATTGTGCGATCGCCTTTGAGTGTTGTATCGCGTAGTATCGCGTTGCTGCGTGAATTTCCTTATTTTTTTTCTCCTCTTCTTCTTCCTTTCCCTTTTATTCCCTTTACCCCTTTGCCCAGCACAGGGTAGCCAGCCGGTACTTACACTGGCTAACCTCCCTGTCTTTCCTCCTTTTCGTCTCTCTCTCTCTCTCTCTTGAAACTGCTATGCTTGAAATGCAATGCGTATTCCGTTCGAGGCCTTCGTTCGTTCCATTGAGTTTTGAAAGATTAACCCGCCAGTCTAGCTTAACCTCGTGTATCAGTTTAGCGTCACATTATGATGCGTCAACCGCAAGGAGGCACTTCTTTAACCAGGGTTACGTCAGGCGTGGTTCCAGGCCGAGCGTAAAAGATGCACCATGTTTGCGCGTGCGACGTTCAGTCTATATGCCGGTTTTGTGCACAATGGAATACTGCTTGACACAAAGCGACGTTAACCGATGAAATTGGGTCTGTTGAATGCGAGGTAGCATTCTGGGGACTGTATGCTGAGATGAAGCATTTAGCTGCCGACGCATTGTTTAATGTGCGCCTTTCCTTGCTGAAGGAAAAAAGAAACGAACGCAGAATAATCAACTGAATAGGGCGCACTGGCCGAGCAGACTGCCGTAGGAAATCGCTGGCGGCACACGATGCCTACGGATATACAAGATTCGGTATACCGTGGTTCCGAGGAAACGATTAGTCCGCCTTATCGACCAAATTAGCAACTCGTTAAATGGACGCTAATGAGCAACGCCAAATGAGCTTATATTTGCAAAGTGCTCTCCATAAAGAACTTCATTGTGATTCAGTTTGCAGGAAAAGTTTCGTTATCGCTTTAAGAAACCGAAGGGGATGATCTTTGCTTTTTTTCTAAGTTTGCATCGAAGCATAAACACAAGGACGTCAATGTGACGTCAAGCGTTTTAAAGTATTTTTCTCGTATTCTGGCCGTTTGGTGTTAGAAAAGTACTCGAAATATCTATATGTTACGGAATAGAGTCACTGGTTGCTTCACTGTTCAGTAAGGTACAGATTTCACGAATAGTTTCACTACGTCACCGCCGCCGTAAAGCATGCCGGTGGTATTGTTGTCCTTAGCACGCTGAAGTGCGACTTTGTTGTGAAGTGTTTTGTGTTTTGTATACACTGCGAACCAATGTACACCCTTGACGGTGTTTTCTCTCTATAACCCGTACCTTTACACCCTCGAAGTGTGCTATCACATGTCAGTTATTGACGAATTTGCACCATTAAGGACCCACAGGGCTGCAAATAGGTTTACGCTGTGCCACGACAAACACGCTTACCTCTCGCGATCATAAGGCGAGGACGTTCGAATAAAATAAAGACGGATTCCAGAATGGGAGGAAGGTTCAGCATGCTCCTTCTCCCCTAATTTTCCCCTAAAATTCATCGGGGAAAATTCACAACACCACTGTACTCGGCGCTCCCTCCCAATGTTGCTTAGAACCTGAGCACAGCGGGAAAACGCCAATGAATACTGTGATCACGGGGCTGACAGGGCCTCTGCGCATGCGCAGCTGACGTGGAAGAATTGGTCTCTATCGTACGGACGCCATCAAAACGGTGAGCAGCTGACCATGTGGTCACACTGGGCTGCTGCGGATACCCCAGGACCCGCCGCCAACCGTCCATCAAGATTTTCCGTCATTTCTACCTTCCCTCCTCCGACGGCAAGATTGGCCGTTTTGCCTCTGCATAACCGTAATTTACCGGTTCGGCCTAACTCAATATGCCTCCTCGGGTACCCTCTAACGACGTAAAAGTAGCGGAGTCAGAACTAATTAATGCCGATGGTAGACGAGGGAATTTTTTTTCGCTTCCCTTGGGAGCCTTGCCGAATTAATATTCGTGAGGCACGAAAAACTCGGAACGAACCAAGAGCAGCAGGATAACAAACGTATGCCGGGCTCGGCTCCCACGCTCCAACACTGTGTTTAATTTGCGCCTACGCAAACAGATCTCAATCTTCAAAACGTCGTCAGCGAGGCTTCGTTCTGGTTTCGCTTCCCCTAATTAATTTATTCGTGTTTTGTCTGTTGTTTCTTTCTGCTTTTCCTTCTTTCGTTGTTTCTTGCTTTCTTCTTTTTTTTCATTTTCCCCCGACCAGAAAGTGCACATTGATGAAGGGAGTTTGGCTGAAAATGACAGAACATGGTTTATGCTTGACTCGAGAGGTTATGTTTTCCAGTTAACTATCCTAATACCGCAGCAAATCTTTTCTTTTCTTTTCTTTCTTGGGCATTCGAGTGACTAAAAATTAGTCGCAGCTTCGGCCTGCAAGACGCGCATGCCCTGCCGTCGCTTACGTCTAGGACAGTAATTATGTGACCGCTTAGGTACCATTTCGTTAGTCCAAACGTTAACGAACCTCGCCTACTCGGTAGGCGATATATTGTTTAGAATGCTCGTTGCATTTGTTTGGTTTTCCGTACGTCCAACTTCCTCTGAGCCACGACCGATCATTGTACGACCTCTCATCCACTGCTTCTGAGTCCTGCAGTGCTGTTATTTAGTTAGCCAGTAAGTCCGTTATTAAGTTAGTGATTAGTTAGACCTAGATTTCGTCAAAGGACGCTGCACTTACCACCAAATCAAAGAGAGAGAGAGAAAGAGAGAGACAGCAATAAGATAGTGGAAATGCTGGGAGGTTAACCAGACGCACATCCGTTTGCTTCCCAGCACCAGGGCAAGGGGATGTAGGGATGCAAAGAAAAAGAGGGAAGAGAGAGAGAGAGAGAGCACTGTTTCGCGCACATTTGGAGCGCATAGTCTACAGACGGTCACTGAGACCTGTTTACTTGAGGTACTGCAATAACGCTTTCGTGGATTTCTGTGCCATCGATGCGCACGGCCATGATTCTAAGATCTTCATTTCCGAACATTGTCCAGAGTACAGCCATTTCAACGCTGCCCGGAGAGGTTCAAGCTCGACGTGGTCCCGGGGACAAAGACACAAGACGTGTTCAATAGTTTCTGTAGTTCCACAGCAGTCGCACATGGGCGTATCCGCCATTCTTATGCGGTGCGCGTAGGCCTTTGTAAATGTCACCCCGAGTCAAAGGTGGCACAACACTGTTGCCTCAGAGCGGTAATATTTCGATGGAAATTGTAGCTTAGGGGATTGGTCCCGTGTACGACGAAGATGGCTCTTCGTTAAGTTGGGAGGAGACCAATATTTGTGGCTCATAGATTTAGCCACGAAATGAAGCTTTCTTGCAGCGTCGGTGAAGGGTATCGGAATTGGTCGGGATTCTACATGGCCGGACCGGGCCGCTTCGTCGGCAATGTCATTACAAGCAATGCGGGTATGTCCAGGCAGCCGCGGAAATATCGTACGATGTGCTTTAGCGATAGCTTGATGGTGGTCCTCTCTTATGTGGCATGCCAGCTGCTCATGAGGCCTGTGATACAGGGCAAAATTCAGACTCTGAAGTTAAGTTCTTTTGCGTGAAGGGTGACTTACAGCCCTTAGAAAGCTTACCTTCTGGAGGGTCTCATTGTTGAAAGCAGACGACAAGATTTGGAAGGATTAACCCATTCTAAAGTTTGCAAGACGCCTTTCACGCAATGAGCGTTAAGCATAATTAGCGCACCGTCCCGTGACCCTTTGCTCTGGGTCCTGTGTTTGTATTGGTTTGAACTCAACACGGTTCAAGGTTTAACGCGCAAGACGTAGCTCGGAGTATTTGCCAACGTCCTTGACGATAGTAGAAAGCGCGTCTTTAGCCATTGCACTAATAATAAATATTCCATTTAGGTTTTAGGCATGTCATCTGCATGGTGTTGTTGCTTCGTCCGATGCATTTGAATGATCCACAATGTCGCTTGGATCTTCCACCGGAGTCAGAAAGCTGTTCGCTTGCTAAATCAACTTCGATAATTGCTGCATACTTTTTTTCCCCTTTTACATATAGGACGGTACTCTTACAGGTTGCGACAGCTTGCAGAAATACAGGAGGCGCTTCAAATCAGTTGCGTTTTACAAAACAGAATGCATCGATTGCAATATTTTACTGCACTACATCGGTACCTGCTTTACAATGGTTGTAAAAGCTTACGGATGTACCCGTGACGCTTCGTTGTGCTATTGGGGAAATCTTACAAAAATTCACAGAGTGCTCTACTCTGCTCTTAGGACTAGCTTCTTCGGGGATGCATGGCACTAGTAGTGATGCAGAGCACAGAGCCACTGGACGTCGCAAGATAACTCGAGAGGCGGGGAAAGTTCTAGGAATGAGTAGTGAGAGAACGCTGTTTTGCCCCGACTGCAAACAGTGCGGGTGACTGGCACTACGGAGGGACCGACACCGGCGAAGCCGGAAGGGCCTTTCTTCATCCTCGAGGAGCGGAGCTCCCGCTGTAGTCCGCGGAAAGGAAACCGGAGGCGTCTGCAAATCCTGCCGAGCCGTCTCCTTTCTAACTGGAAGCTGCATCCGCCTGCCGCCTGCACGGTGTTCGCTTGCTGGAGGAATTGTGTCGATGTGGCGTAGTTTTACCGTTGTTTCAGTAACGTCGTTGTTGTTGTTTTTGTTTGTAGGCTGTCCTTCTTCTTCGTCCCCTCCTTCTTCTTCTCGAAACGTCGTCCTCTCCTGCGTTTATTGTTTTGCGGCCAGTGGCTGCGTTGCATTGCTGTCACGTATACGGTGGCCGATCGCGGGTGTTTTCTTCCGCCTGGGACCAATAAATAAAGGAATTGGGCGACGCACTCGAGCGTTACGCGGCGGGAGCTGGCGTCCCGAAGGCTTTGCTGCTGCGGCCGCTGTTTCGCTCGGTGCTGCGAGGTTTAACGCACCGCGTACTCAGGTCTGGGTACCAGTCTCACTGGCTCGGCCGCTGGGCCCGCTTGCCCCCTGGTCACGGTGTCGCCGGACTCGTTTTCGGCCGCACTCTTGTAGCATTACGGCAGTAGCAGAATGCAAGAGCGCCCGTGCTAAGAGGTTTATCCGAGCCTTCAGCGATTTCGTTTAGTCGCAAGTAAGCAAAAGCGTTTTTACTTTAACGCATCTCTCATAACACTTAAACCGTGAAAAATTAAAGAAACACTTAAAACTCTTAAACCCTTGAAGCCTGAAAAGCGAAAACACGGTTTAAATCGGTCGATAACTGCCACCTTGACACACAAAAGGGGCGCAAGGGTGTGCGATATGGAGAAATTTGCATACTCTTTTTTGCATTTGAGGGTTTCAAATGCTTTGAAGTGCAAAGGGACTTTGATGGGGAATACTTAGTGTGCCTGGATTAGTAAACTGCGATTCGGCAGTAGAACAACCGCCTTTCTTAGAGAGAGGAGTCTTAATACGCCAGAAGAGATGCAGCGGATAATGTACTGGACGGTGACGGCCGTGCTGAATTTTCTCCGCTGCCTAACCGTCGTTTCGTGCACTTCTGACAGCGTCTGATCCGCTATCAGTTAATTGTCGAACGGTAAATAGGTAATACTTTGCTTTACCATAAAGTGAACTAACAGGCTTCACCTAACAAGCTTTGATAGTTTTTTTTGCTGCGACAGAAATGCGAGATGATACTTTGAAATCGTCGACCTCACACTGACGTTCTGGCAGCAAAATGTCGGCGCGCAATTAAAGATAAAAGAAGTTTGGCCTTTAGCTTCTCGTCTACGAATCAACCTTTCTCTTTTCTGCGGAATCGGTTAAAACAGAGTTTCGAAACTATCTTTGTCATTCGAAGTAGATTGACTCTTCCACTATAGTGTAGGTTCTTTTCATACTGCAGCGATTTGTATTTACAATTTATCTTATACGCGGCGCGTGGTGCGTGCGCGGCTTATGTCGCTGATGACTCTAACATTCTTTTGGAGTACAAGTACAACATTTGCTATAACCCGACACGCGTGCTCGTGTTATGTTGAGCACAGATCAGAGTGTGAGTGATGGCAGTTCCAGTCCTACGGGTGTTCGCGTTAGCGCATGTTGGCGCCTCTACTGAGGACACCTTGTTAGCAACCACCTGGACCACAGTTTACGCCACTTCATTCACAACAGACGTGGAAATTTTCACTGTGCAACTTGAATGTTTTCACTGTGCCTATATTCGCGGCTACCATCCACAGCCAATATTTCCAGAGATTTCGGAAGAACAGCGCATTCTAGTCATGCGCTTGCGTGAAGCTACGCGGGCTAATCCTTCTTCCGTTAGGACCGTCGCTCTGGCATATGATCCACGATGAACAAATTTTTGTCGCCAGATTTCCGAGTGTTCAGCTTCAGCCACACTGAAAGGGAACACCGGACTGTCAGTGAACGTATTATAACCGCAATACTTCTTCGAATATGTCAGGAGAATGTTACTGACGGGAAGAATTAGGCCGACGTACGTGCAAAAAAAATATCTAGGGGACTCTGTCGCATATTCCAGGTCTAATTGATGACGAAAGGCCAATTAGGTGTTCTCTTCAGCAATGGACGTTACTGTTCAACTGATAATGTAGTACGCAACGGGCATGAACGCACGGGAACGGTACCGAACGTGGAACGTATTTCATGCTCCCGCATTCTGGCGGTAGCACTTCTGAGCTTGTGTACTGCACCTGGCTTATCTCGATAAGTTTCAGCAAGGGTGTCCCTAACATTTAAAGCCCAATACTTTGGTGACTATTTAGTTTTGACTAGTGCATGGAACGCATACGCGCGCTTTCTTCGAAACTGCTACGTGAAATTAAACGTAATTATTGATCAAATTTTTGGCAGGAGATCTCGAGTCACGTACGGGCATATGGACCATGTTGTTGTGACATGAGGGCAGACCGGCCTCACTACTGGCATTGCAACGCCTGCCAACAGCAGCTGCAGAAACAATGAATTTGGGAATATGAAACAAGTTTATTCGATACGTGAACGTAAGTCCTTGGCACCCCCGCTAGCAGTACTGTCGCAAGTAGAATATTCGGGATTACGCATCTTGGAGGCACAAATGACACCCTAGACGCCTCATACAATAAGCTTCGCCTAGTAGAATAAGCAGTGCAGCCACTTAGTATAACGCTACCCATACAAGGAAGCATTGCATCCACTTCACTTTCTTTTAGAGAAATTATAGGACCGTTTTCGCTCCAAAGGCTGCGCTATGTATTACAACGTTGCAATGGCTGTCTTCGACCTTTCAATATCAACAACAAACACTTGCGATCTCTGTCCTTGGCTACTGCCACGCTGTAACTCAAACTCTGGGTAGACGCCAGTGCCCTGCCTGCTTTTGGGATCACCCTCTCCATTTCGGAATGCTCGTTCAGCCATTATGGTAAATTCATTCATTCATTCATTCATTCATTCATTCATTCATTCATTCATTCATTCATTCATTCATTCATTCATTTCTGAAACGCGCCGCTAGGAATAGCGCGGAGCGATGGTAATAAAACCGTGGCTCTCTCAGAAGGCATGACAAATGGTCACGGTGCTGACTTCAATTAAGTTTCCATGTGAGAAAGCACGCGAAAACTGTTTCGAAAGGGAATAACAAAGTACCCAACATCAGTCCTGGAAAATTCACTCTGCAAGTGGAATGTGTTGTCGTACGCACTGCTTCCCTGCACGGCGAACATTTCGCGCGGTTCCAGAATGAAAACTCATTTCAGGCCAGCGCTTGGGTTTATCGAAGCATATGTCTTTTCTTGCGTTCGAGCCGTTGTTCTGGCAGGTGACGAACTACGTGCAAGCCAAATTTAGTTATTGGGCAACTGCATACTTATAAATGATGTGCGTAGTAGTGTTCTTTCGTTTATATTCATAGCAGTAATATGTTCACGTTTGATGTGTACCTTTCTTTTTTTTAATACTCAACCTATCTTTTGAAATTAACTTCTGAGAGGCAGCACAGTTTTGATGCATAAGGTAAATTACTCAATGAGGCAGGCAACCATTGTGGGGGAAACCACGGTAAACCTTTAGGCGAAAAACAAGATAGCATTATATAAATTTCTGAAATTTTACTTTCAGGCTTACAAGTAAGTTTGTACGTACGAAATGAAACCGCCGACTTTTAGAGGCACGTCTGCAAAGAACTCATTTTGTAACCGCCAGCAGTTCTGAAGCAAGCATCGCCAGACTGGCGACGAAATGCACTATTTCTCTAGCTACGTTTTCAACAAAGCACCTTTTTTTAGAAAGCAGGGTAGAACAAACGTGTTTCGTAACAAATTATGGGAACGCAAATCTCCAAACTGGTGGAAGACTCGGGATTTATTCTAAATGGATGGCCTCGTAGCTCAGCGGCTCCACTAGGTTGCCAGGCTGGACGACTTGGTTTAAGCTCAACATTGATTATAAATGCAGACAACGCCGCGAGCGAGCGAACGAACTATGCAGGACAGCGCATCTCCCCTGTTCGTTGAAGTTCCCATCGTCTGAGCTGTCCGCCGTGTTCACCAGCTCAAACTTGCAAATAGCGAAACGTGCCTTAGAAACTAACCACTAATCGAGGTTGATTAACAAACTATTATTAATTAGTATGCACTTAATATGTCAATTTACTTAGTTAATTTGTCACTTTGTCACCTGAGCCCTCGAAAGTTCGGTAGCGACAGTCTAGTTTGCGTCATCGCCCTCGGGGTTCGGTAGCGCCAGTTTTCCCTCGTCACGACCAGGCGGCACGCTTGCTTGCTTTTGGTGGCCTAGTTTCTTTTGACAGCGGCTGCATAAGCTGTAAACAGGTCTAGCACGTGAGTGCTGCGGTAAGCCATAAATTGTGTTTCTGCCAAACTGCACTACCACAAAATCCAAGTACGGCAGCCATATTCCGTATGCAGACATCCGTATACCACCACGCGGGCTTTGCGGCGAAGTCGTAATCCGCATTAGAGAAGCTTCCGGAGTGGGAAGGCCGTACAACAACTGCGCCTTACGGGATAACGCCAGCGCCGAAATCCGTGCGTTCGTGAGTGGTAACTTGTTGCCCGTAATCCCTTCGATGTTAGAACGCGCCACGGTCGTTATATATACTCCGTCGAGCCGTTAGAAGGGCCCAGCGTTGGGACGTCGCGCTAATGCGGCACGGCGGCAGTCTACGCTCGCGACGACGACGCCTCCCCACCGCGTCTTTTTTGCCGTATAGGCGGCGGAGCCGGAGCGCCGCTCCCGTGCTGCCCCCTTTGGCCGCCCTTTTATTGTGGCGCTGCATAATTCATCGACGGCGTCCGTCGGCGGCGGGCCTCTAACGGCCGGCTCCGAGCGCGCCTCTTGAGTCTACCTGCACCTCCCTCACCCCCGCCTACTCCTCCCCCTCAATGCCCCATCACGACCGCCATTCCAGCTGCCCTTCCCGCGGCCCGCTGCTCAGTTGCCCCCGGGGGGGGGGGGGGGGAGTCTCGCGCGACCTCAGCGCCATCTGGGCATTGCTGAAGCGCGTAAGGTGGTAGTCCATAGCGCCATCTTCTCTGATTTTTTTTTTCGTTTCGGTCATCTTTGAGGTGGGTTTTTTTGTTCCGTTCTCCGTTGTCTTTTCGCCCGTTTCTGCTTGATGCCTAAGCCGACATTATACAGCAGCATTAAGTTTGCATGCATCCTTTGTTGCCCGAAGAACGACATGCGGCCGTTCGCATTTCTTTATGTCTGTATTTTTATTCGTGTAAGGAAGAAGGAACGGGATCACTTTGCTGCGGATGACCGTGTAGGTAAGGTTTTTGGCATAAAGAGCGTAACAGCGTTAATTATCAAGCTCCTCGCGTCCTCGGTTCTTCGAGAACCACACGTCCGCAGGAGGCTTTAAAATCTGGGTGGTCAAAACGAACAACACTCATGCTTATAGAGTTTTTCCCTGATTACTCCAGTTACTCCTCTTCATGACTTACTTGCTGAAGTCACTTTTGAACGTTGACTTTTCTTCCCCCCCCCCCTTGAATTCCACCAACTCGAGCATTAGCGTGCGCCGTATTACTAACTTTACTTTCGATTTCTTGTCTGTCTTGGATTTTAGCTCTCTGGGTCGTCTTCCGCTTATTCTATTGGACCTCTGGCTTGGGGCATTCTGCGACTTATCACAAAGTCTTCGGTACGACTCCCGGCAGGCGCTGCAGCCGCCTTCTAGAGAGACCACCCACGTGCCAATATATTGGTGCACATCAAACGGAACATGGCCGTCTAAATTAATGCGGTACCCTCCGATAGGTTACAAATTCCTTCCAGCCTTGGCATCTATAGTTTGAACTAATTCCTAACGTGACTGACTCCAGAGTAAGCTTTCGACCAGAAAATTTTGTTGACCAACCTTAGAGTCTAGCGCTTTGGGGCTCTGGCTTTACGTGCGCTTTGTATAACAGTTCAACTTTCATGAAAGCTGATAGAGCTTTCAAGACATAATAGAGAGAGAAAGAGAGAAAGGAAGAGGGAAAGTTAGATAGGTTAACTAAGGACAAGCCCGGTTGGCTTCCTTAGACTTGCGGAGGGGGAAAAGGGAAAACGCAAAATAAGATATGCATGTAGGAGCTGACTTCGATTGATCAATTTTCGAGCATTGATATTCGTGAGCAATGATACGAGTGAGCTCGCGCGAACACAATTTTCTCATCAATCATTCATTGAAACTTGACGTTGTGCCAACAACTCCTCCTCCCTTTCCCCGGGAAAAAAAGAATTAGAGCAGTTTCCTTTCGTTTCTTTCTCTTCCTTTTTTTCTTTTGTCGCGCTCTGCATTTCACGTTGTATGCGCTGGCCGACACACAGTTATATCTTTCTATTCCCCGTGTCTCTTTCTTTCCTTCTTTCTTTCTTTCTTCCCCTCCAAATTTCGTGTACGGCGAAAATTCGATCACAGCGGCCGTTCCAGCGACGTGGTCTGTCTATCAACTCTGTCCGAACGTCCGCCCGCGCCTCCGCTGCTGCATCGTCTTTGGCTCCGTTAGCCATGGCTCTCACTCGGCGACAAAATGCGTTTGGCGCATTACAGCCTGCACGGCTGCTGCGCCACAAGAATCCCAAACCATCGTCACCATCGAAATGCGTCTCGCGTGCATCATCGGGCGCGCATCAAGTGGTCCCTTATCGAATCGAGTGGGGGCAACCATAGAGTTTCTCACTATAACACCTAGAGGGTAATTTGGCGTCACCGTCTATGGGAGTTTCTTAAGGGGCACCGTGCTGTCATGGGAATGACGGTATATGTGTCTGCGAGGCTCGTGTTGGCTGGTGTTGTACGAGGCTTCGTCTAAAACGTGGATATGGCTACGCAAATAACGCGTTCTCAAAGTAAAATCTTCATAAAATGTTTCCATTCACGCATATTACATCTTTACTCACCCACGATGCATGACCAAGCGAAGAAAAGCAAGAACAGACGACTAAACGTTTCAAAGCCAATGCGAACCTTGTCGTCTGTCCTCCAACTTTAGCGGCCCGCTGATACTTTTTACGTAACATGTAGTCGTACACACAATCACAAGTTCTCATAGTTAAACAAAACATGTTTTCGCGTAATTATAAAGCTAAAATAGCTTTTCACGTGCTGTTTTAGTAGAAAATGAGTCATTGTGACAGGCGGAACGGTATTTGCCAAGCACGTCTTCAAGGTGTCCTGTCTCTCCGAGAACGATGCCAATCCGAATCCACAATATACCGGCATTCCCATGCATACCACAGCGCAGCAGCGCCAGATTTCCCTCTAGGTAATGTAGTGAGAAACTCTATGGGGGCAACCATAGAGTTTCCTACGAAAATTACTGGAGGGAACTCTGGCGCTGCAGTCGTCGTCCTACCATGGGAATGATGGGAAGTGCATGGATTTGTCTGATCTTCGTGCTTGTGGATTCAGACGTTCTTGTGGCTTTGTGTATTACGCTATACAAATCTTATTGTCGTTCACGTCAGCGCAATCTATATTCCTCGAAGTGCAGAAGACGCCGGGAACGCGTACAATTGCTATTAATTGCAACGATTGAGCTTGTCCAGGTGGCCAAATCGAAACGCGCCAAGCGTCTCAAGGCACTGGCATGCCCGCGATAAATCCATAAACGCGTTTCATTCGCTTGTCGATACATGCGTCCGAGGCTTACTGATTTCAATATCAGGCTTCTGTGCTAGAGTCCCTGTGTTCGAATCCTGCCATAGGGCAATTTTAATGATCCTTATTTAATTATTTACTACGCAATGCGCTGTTGAAAATGATGAGTTTACGAAGTCACAAAACCGTTTGAAGCCAAAAGAATGAAGTTTAGGCAAATCCATGTACTTCCCATAAATCCCATGCTGGGACAACCGCTTCTATTGCAGCGGTCGTAGACACTAGCGCCAGAGTTCCCTCTAGTAATTTTTGTAGGAAACTCTATGTGGGCAACCGTGTTGTCTGTGCGGCGATACCTGTTGTTGCCGGCTGCCTTGCTCTACGTGCGTTCGGTGTCGGCCGTTCGGTACGGGAACTGCGATGGACCTCTCTGTCTCGTGCGGTTTTTATGCGAAGCATATTACTAGAGCTCAACCCAGCTCCTCAGGCGCGGCGGTGTCGCCTTCAATACCACGTGACAGCGTGACGTCACGACAGAGGAGAAACGGGGCTCCAACTCGCGCCGTCGCTCGCGGCGTCGCCTTCAAGGCTGACCACGTGACACCGTGACGTCACGACAGAGGAGAAACGGGGCTCCAACTCGCGCCGTCGCTCGCGGCGTCGCGGCGGTATATAAGCAGCTGCGCTTGTCTCTGCTAGGCACTCACGAGGTGAGATGCCTCCTGGAGATAGAGCTGCTCGTTGGAATGAGAAGCGAAGGTTGCGGCGTGCTACAGAGACTGTTTCTAGGTGGCTTTGCTACGGCGCAGCGACTACGCGCCCCGCATCGGACACGGTGAGCGTCGAGCAACGCAGCGTTCGGCGCGACAACGAAATGTGCGCCTGAGCAAGCGCCGCACGCCTGAGCCGACGCCGACGACACCGGCTTTTCTGCGACACGAGCTCCTTAACGCTGTCGCGTTAAAATAAAGGCTAGTATGCTTCGCATCCTGGGCTTAACCTTAGCTAAGCCACAGCCATTTTTTTGTTTTCGTTCTCTCGCTTCCGGCAGCAAGCCGATGCTTTCGGGCCCATGTTTCGCACTTCGACGTTGCACTCTGACGACCCGGCCAACGCTGTGACACTGTAACTCGACCGGATTTGTCGCTCTCCTGCACACTTATACACATCTGGTAGGATCGCGCATATGTGTTTAACGAAAACGATGTGAAAATGTTTAACGTTTTAACGTTGGTCGGCATACGCCGACCAACGTTAAAATGTACACGAACATGCATGTTTCGGAACGTCCTCTAGTCCGTGCTCACTGTGAACGGTAAAAAAATGTGAGCGTTGGGTTATATGGCGACAGTGCACGGAATGGAAGCGTCTAAGAATTGATTATGAGAAGATTTACGTGATTCCGATTCCATTTTTGTGCGTTTGTTCGTATACGTGGCCACTCGAAGTGGCTGATTCAAATTTCGTTTCATCCCAATGACAAGTGCGCTGTCGAAACCTATCCGGTAACCCGTTGTGTTGACACGTTGCGCAAGAATACCGGAACCAACGCGATGCCTGTGTTGTTTCGATGCTTCTTGAGCCACTTTTCAAAATCTAAAAGAGCACCTAGTTGGTGAGCTGAGAACGTCAGACTCAAACACTCAAGTATTCGAAAACCTAATGCCGGCACTTGTCCAAATGCTGCCCTCCTATTGATTCGCATTTAGTGAAATAATTGAAATATTTTAATGTTTGTTTCTTTGTTTGAACATTGAGGTATAGTGGTCCAATTGAAACGTTTGATAATTCTTTTATTTCCGCTGCTGCTTTTGTCGTCCACGTATCTAGCTCTTGTCACAATATGCGCCGTCATATTGGGTAGACATGAGAAAACATCGTAGCATTTCATGTGATATACACGTGTCATTGGAAATAATCCTTAGACGCATGTAATAGTGGGGTTGGATACTGTTGCTGATGACAATGCTATTGATTGCTAGCACCGCTAGAAACGATGCCTACATAATGCAAAAAGGGCTATAAAGAACAAAGCAACTATTGCCGCTGGTATTGTTGAGGATGGTGATAAACTTGTCGATCGGTGTGGTAGTTTGAATTTGCGTTGTAGCAATTTCACTTAAACGAGGTAAAGTGATACGTAGCGATCCAATTCTGCGACAGGATCACTAGGTTTGTTTTCTGTCTGAGAAAATGTTTAAAACTGTTGTAACTGCACGACACAGCTGCGACTACCGTAAAATGCGCGTTATGCGCCGAGCTGAGAGGACACTTCCATCATTGACTGAAGAACGTTTTGCTTCCGCACAGAGGCTAACACTACTGACTAGAGGAATGCAGGACATTATCGCGAATAAGTTATGCATTTTGCTACAATTCCCTTCTGCAAAGATGTGGGCCTAATCTCACGTTCAGTCGGCGATGTAACACTGATTAGAAAACAACGCGAATCTTTCTTTGCTTAGCCTCCAGGTTTAGGTGTAGCTACTGCTGCAGCTGTCTGCTGATGGGTCGGGTCCGTTTCTCGGCTAATATATCTGTGCATATAATTAAAAGGTTTTATGAGTACCGCGTGCAGGTGCCAGTAAACAAGCGCTGCATGCAGGCCAAACATTTAGTGCCAATTGCACCTTCTTTTCTGCGTTACAAAAGAAATTCTGCACAAAACCCGAATGACAATGTCATTTCGTATGTATGTCTAAAGCACACTGGCCTCTGAACTGAATAGCGCAGTATATTCAATGGATTCTCTAATTTACTTGGGTTTATTCGATTTAGCCAATCCTGACAAATAAATGGTTATGTGCCACTGTGACACAAAAATTTACAGACTCATTAACTGTAGCTAGATATACGGGGTACATGCCTGTGATCACCATTATGCCCTCAACGAGCATTACACATAGTCCCCGTCACATCTTCCCCATCACATCTCTGCATGACGAGAACGATATATTGAGCATTCACACTGTGCATTCAGCTTACGTTGTCCTTCCATCTTGGCGTAGTTTGAGAGCGATGAGTTGCATAAAGATATACATCGCGTGATATTTCAGCTGTGAACTTTGTTGTGGATGAGGTTGAACGCTTCTCAGAATTATGGGAAACACGATTGTACAGTTATGCACTTAGTTTAAAACGTCTATGCTGTGTCCTGTAAAAAAAATTAAATTATGGGGTATAACGTGCCAAAACTACAACCTGATTATGAGACACGCCATAGTCGTATACCCAAAAAATTTGGACCACCTGGGATTCTTTAACGTGCACCTAAATCCAAGTACTTGGGTGTTTTCGCATTTCGCCCCCATCGAAGTGCGGCCGCTTGTTTTAGTGTCATTCGAATTGTACAGAGCGAGAATCCGGAGCATTTGAATTACCTTGTTCGTGTTCGCTTTCTCTCTGAAATCACTAAAGTGCAGCGAGCATTTCTATAGCGGAGACGCTGGAAGCTGAAAATACTGAATGATAGTATGCCATGTGGTGGACCATTTCACAGACGTTCTTCTTTTGTTGGTTCTCTTTTTTTCGGAGCCCTAACAAATGCTAGCTTTACTTTACAACTCAAGATTTTAATTAGTGCGCAGAATACAGGAAAAATACTGGATATCGCGAGGGCGCGCATAAGTAGTTTTAGGCAGCACATCCCAGAGCTATTACACTTCTTGCATATGCAGTCGCACTCATGCCCCAAACTGTCGGTACCACGACAATAAAACCAACTCTTGTTTTTTTTATTTTTCTAAGCTCGAAAAGAATATGTGAGGACATTACCGACGGGAACACCATAGCGAAAGACTTGAACGGTAGCTTTTTCATTTTTGTTTTCTTTTTCTTTTCCGTTACTCGAATAGCACAGGCTGTCGCACAATGTCCACTCCTTGTCCTATCGCCAACATCAAAAAAATAGAGGCAAACAGATGCACCAAAATGGACGATCACCGAACGATCAACAAAGAATGCAGCACCGCCAACTCTGATCTTGTCTCTCTACGCTGCCGAATTCTTGCTCCGGCTCGCTCTCTTCTCTGACTCGGACACTGTGGTCGTCCTTTGTGTCTCGCTGGCCTTCCACGGCTTGGCCCATGCCCCCTCCCCTTCACTCTCACGCATTGCGCAGCGTTCCCAGGAGAAGACGCTTCTCTCGCGAAGCAGGACACCGTTCCGGCCGGCCTGCCATCATTCTAAGCCGCCGGTCCACTGCCTATTGTGCGTGTCTCGGTGGCCTCAAACAGCCCGCAGGCCTGTCCTCTTTCTGCTAGCCCACAGAGCTTTCCCATTTCACCCATACAGCAGGGCTGCACCCTTTCCCATTCCGTCAAGCAAGGCTTTCCCTTCTTTCATCCAGCAAGGATGCCCTCTCTCTCTCTCTCTCCTGCTCTCTCTCTCTCTCTCCTTTTGTTTCCAGCAGTGTTGTACCCCCTCCCTCCTCCTGCTCCTCCTCCTCCTCATCCTTATGTCTTTTCTTCTGCCATGATGTAGTTCTCCGTGTACAAGCGCAGCTTCGCTGCCCGCAACCCTTCTCTGCCGCAACGCCCTGTCGTTCTGCGGCGAAGCATCTCCACAAAGGCAGGGGCTCTCCATCTCTCTTGCCCCGCTTGCAGCCGCCTTCATTCGGACGCAGTGACTCCCTCCCTCATTACCTCCTCTCCCGGCCTCGCGGTTCTTACGGGAAAACAAGCGCCGCGCACCACTGCTGCCCAGCAGAGCGTGAATTATAGAGGAGTCGTACCCCGCAGAGAAAGTTTTGCTTTGCTGCCACCGTGGGCACCTCCCCTCTAGCTCTTTCTTCTTTTTTTGCTTTTATATGCATCTCTGTACGTGTGTACAGCCAGCCGCAGTTGGAGGAGCAGCTTTCTCTTATTGTCCGTCGGCTGGAGGACGAGTAGGTTCCATCCTCGCGATGTTCCTTTATTTTGCCGGTGGTGAGTGGCGAGAAGGAATGTCCCTTGAGCAGAGTAGTATGATGATTCCGCGATAGAAGTTTGTGAAGAGCAAAGCAATGTTTGCAGTCGACTCCCCAGCGTTTAGTGTTTTCTCTCTTCCTCTTTGCATTAAGAGCGATACAGGCGCCTTCTGTTCTTGTCCTTCATCAAGCAGACGAGCTTCCGCTCGTGGTGTACTTTTTCAGCCGCTGCGGCAGCAAGCCGTCACTTGGGTGTAGAGGCAGCAAAATTATGAAGAGCCAGGAAGGGAGTAAATGAAGACGTCTGTATAGACTGGTTGCCACTCAATGTCTTGACCTTTTCATTTTGTATTCTGCCTTGGTTGCAGCGTATCAGGCGCTTTGGCCACACCGTTCGGTCCCGAAAGCTAGTGCAGCGATCCTGCTTGATGTAGTATGTAGGCGCCTTGCGGTTCTCAAAGGCAATTCCTCTGACGGTGGGTTCGCGCAATTACTTTCAGGTGATGGGATTCGATTGCGCTTGGCGTGCGCGGCGAGGTACGTGACGTTAGCCGGTGCATCTCTGGATTGAGATTAAAGATTGAGACGCGACTGCGCGCTTCCTTAACGTGTTTACTCCACGCGTTATTGCGTCGTTTCGATCTGTTTATCACCGGACGGGACAATCAGTGATCGTCAGCGATGAGTATGCGGGTACACGATGTTCGAATGGGGCAATCGGTGGAGCTCAGGAATGATATGACTCGGTTTTGATAGCGGCTCAACTTGTTACGATCGTGGTCGCTTTTGCGGCAGTGTTACCGGTTGTACGGACACACAGTGAACAGTTGATTTATTCATATAGTTGCTTATAGTTTCGTATTCGTAGCTCGTGTAGCTCATGTATAGTTCCGTATTCATTAGCTCAGTTATTTCGCCACTCCCTGAAACTACGCGGAGCCCCTGCTGCTGTGACAAAAGACCTAGGAAACAGATATGTAAACTGTTGTTTTATTATGCGGAAAACTAACTTCGATCTGGGATTTTGGGCGCCTTTGGGCGTTGGAAAATTTGGGAGGATAGATTCAATTAGATGGGATACTCGATATATGTAAGACGGGCTCAAGAAATCTGCAGAAATCTGCAGTGTGCAGAAAGTTCGCAGTCTGCAGATTCTGAAGTCTGCAGAAATCGGCTTCTCCTTGTAATTTCTGTTACTGCAAGGAAGCCAGCTTTGGAACGTGCTAGCGGTGGAACGCACTCGCAGGTACTTTTTACGCCCCGTCAAGGCTCCGTCATGTGTGTCATTCCAGGTAGAACAAATTTCTACAGAAGAGCTCATTCTCAAACACGTCTGTGACGCGTATGTTTATTTAGCATAATCCAGCAATGATGTGGGTCGAAGGAAAGTCATTGTTCGATCTGTGCGTTTTTGTTCCTCTTTAACATGTATTGGTTTATCAGCAAGTATTGATCTAATTCCGAGTTTATTACTTGCAATAGAATTCTAGAAAACACAGAATGTGCAGAAAATTTCGAGGTTCTTTTGTGGCGACATAAGCTTGCGCTCATGAGGGCTTGAAATTTACTTCAGAAAAGCACTCATCATTATCTGGGGATGCCTATTTCACTCCTGTACTCCGCCAGCTACGGGAAATGTAAACAGTTTGTTTTGTCTTGCGTTTACCAGATCTCTTTGTTTTCTCCTCTTCCCAGCTTGATACTCCCTCTCTTTATTCCCCATCCCTAAAGTTTACAATAGCTTTCAGTACAGTGTTTATCTGCTGAGATTAGATAGGAAGCGGTTTTAGGCTGATTGCACTTTAGTATCTGTCCTGCAGTAATGCTCGCGATTTTAATTGCTTTGTTTTGCCGCACGTTGGTATCCTCGTTTGGAGTCAGACGTTTCTCCGTACGGTAGTTCAATACGGCTGGAACGCCTGTCTTGTTCTGTCGTGCTTACCCTAAATATAAGAGTCAGGATCACGAAAGGGTCATGCTTGACAAGAAATGCGTCCAACCATTGCATTCCACCGCTAACAACATGTGGGGGCAGAAACTTGGAGCGAAACAAAAAAAAGCTTGAAAAGGAGTACCGTGTAACGAGAGGTGGAGAGAAAAAATTGGAGGACGCTTAAGCTTCGCCTTCAAGAGTGGAACGCGACAGCGTTCCCGTCGACCCGCCAAGGGGTGTAAGACAGTGGGCTACGGCGCAGCGATCACTTACGAGGCGCCCCGCATCGGGCTTAGCGCCCACCTATCACGCGGTGAGCGTCGAGCAACGCAGCGTTCGGCGCGGCAACGAAACGTGCGCCTGAGCAAACGGAACGAACCAAAGAACTCGGTGTCTCGGAGGGGAAACGATCTACGCCAGCCAAACGTCGTGATCGGCACGGGCAGAGAGATAGATACATAGTAATCTAAAGAAAGGAACGGCGCTTGATTCTGCAACCCGCGTGGGAGCACGGCGAAGCGTCGTCAGGGGAGAGGGAGTCGGGACCGCGACGCGCCTTGGCGCCGGTCCCAATGCGCGCGCGGCGCGCCTCCTGTCGGGGCAGCGCCGTACATAGAGAGGAGGGGGTCTTCTGTGTTTGCCGTAAGATGTCTCTGTGTGTGCGGTGAGCGCAGAAGAAATGTAACGGAAACGTACTTCGCTACTCGTATAACTGCGACTTCTGTAAGTTACATGCTCATAATTACCGATATACATCGCAGTATAACTTTCTACGGCACGTTTCTGAGGGAACACCGCATTCACTAGAAGCGCTTTTGTACCGCTTTCAAGCATCGAACTCGTGGCTGAGTGGTAGCGTCTCCGTCTCACACTCCGGAGACCCTGGTTCGATTCCCACCGAGCCAATCTTGGAAGTTGCTTTTGATTTATGAAGCGCCTGTCGTGATTTATCGCTCACGGCCAACGCCGCGGACGCCGACACCCGACGCCGACGACACCGGCTTTTCTGCGACACGAGCTCCTTAACGCTATCGCGTTAAAATAATCGGCGTAAAGCTAAGAGACAGGATGACATCCGTGCGGGTCATAGAGCAAACGGGGTTTGCACATATTTTAGTTCACATTGGGAGGATAAAATAGAGTTGGGCAGGCCATGGAATGCGTAGGGCAGATCACCGGTGGTCTATTCGGGCCACGCAATAGGTGCGAAGAGAAGGTAAGCGGCAGTCGCTGGTGGCGATGGACTGGGTGGTGTGACTAAAAGACCGAATTCGCAGGAATATTCCGGTGGCGGCTTGCACAAGACCGGTAATCTAGAGATAGCCGTAATAAGCGTTCGTCCTGCCGTGGACATATGTACGATGATGATGATGATGATGATGACGATGATGATGATGATGATGATGATGATGATGATGATGATGGAGCACCCAAACCATGAGTCACGCGCATCAGCGGGCGCTGACAGCCCATGCGTTACGCCGCGGAGCATCTCGGTCTTTTCTCCTGCAGAGGTTTCCCGTCGCAGATAATTCGAACAGGTTCCCAGGTCGCGGCGACGCGAGACGCATCTGCGCCGAAGAACGTCTGAAGGGGTCCGCGGTGGAGAATTCTCGAGTACGACAGCAAAGCGGCGCCCGCTGCTAAATGCCCGCTTGCTTTTTTTTTTTTCCCCTGGGGGGCGAGCGTAGAAAAGCCACCGGAGATGTCGGGGAAGCGGGACGGGGTCGCCGAGGAGCGGGAACCTGGCAAGGACACAGGGAAGAGCAAACACGGTAATTGCATTTAATCAAGCTCAAGGAATCGGGGCGAAGCAGGTGGCGTTAATTAGCTTTTCCTTCCTGCGACGGCGCCCGGCGACTCCTGTTCCATTGCGCACCGATCCCCGTCGCGACGGTACAGACTCCGCTTCCGTTTCTTTTTTTCTTTTTTTGCGTTTTCCAGTTCTGAGGTTGTTTTTTTCTCGATGTTTTCATTTCCTTCGGCACTCCCCCAGTTAGCGATTGCGTTTGTTGATTCGAGTTGAGCTCCCGCTACTTTATTTTTCTTTTTCTTTTTTCGTCTCTTGCGTTCGTTAGCTCCCAAATCGACCACTCGCATCTTCGCAGCGCTGCGGTAGCCAACGTCCGCGCGAGATTCCTAAGAGCGCACAGCCGTCCCGGATATCGGCGGTCGCGCTGCGCACTTTATGTATTTGTATTGGCTTTATTCTGCGTGTTTGTGTTTGTTTTGTATGTGCGTGTTCGTGTGTGTGTGTGTGTGTGTGTGTTCGCGTGTGTGTGTTCGCGTGCGTGTGTGTGTGTTCGCGTGTTTGTGTCGAGTGCGCGAAACGTGCATTTGTGCGTGTATGTGTCCTTATACGTATCTGTTTCAGTGCGCTTGTGTTTGTAAGCTTCAGTTTATTGCTCAGTTTGTGGGTTTGCGTGCGTGGGTTCCTACACATCTTATTCTTTCTTTCTTGTGGTCGAGTCTGTGCTTTTGTATGTGTGTATGCGTGTTGATCTTCATTTGTCCCAGCGTATTTGTGTTTCTGTGTTTCTGTTTCTTTCTTTCTCTCTCCCTCTCCTCTCTCTCTCTCTCTCTCTCGTGTGTGTGTATACGTTTCAGCGTTTACATGTGTTTCTGCGTTTGTGTCCGCTTATGTGTGTCTATGTCTGTTTCTACGCTTGGATGATGGGAGAAACGTCCGTTTCTTTGACAATGTCAGCCGTAGCTGCCGATATATAGTTCTCGTAGGGGAACGTGCGCGTCACCGGACGGGGGGTTTGGGCCCGCTCGAGCCTGGTTGTCTCGGTGTTTCAGTCGTGGGAGGACGAGCGGACCCAGTATCGACCGCGACATGCGCCCGGGCTTTCACGCCACCTCGACCCGGGCTCGAAATGGCACTCCCCCGTGAAGGAAGGAAAGAAGGAAGGCGGTCGCCATCGTCTTATGTTTTCAACCGGGGGACAGGCGTCATAAGGCGTCTCTTTTCCCTGACATCTTCTGCAGACTCTTTCGGGCGACCGTGTCGAGGAAGATCTCGCTGTCTGTTTACCAAGACGCGGATGTTCACACGTTGCGGTCGACGCATTCCCTTGCTGCTAGGTGGCGCTTTTTTCTCTCGATATTCATCATTCAGTCTCATAGGGGGCGGCAATGCAAAAGAAGCCTGCCGTGAGTAACTACTCAAGAGGGAAAAAAACGAAATCGGGAAAGAAACAATTTATGATAACTCAAAGGGAAGCACTTTGCGAAGCGAGATCGGGATGCCTTAGAACACGTGCCTATAAAGCGAGATATAAGAAGGAAGAAGAAACATGTGCTTGCTGCGGTAAAGCTGGGGAAACGATGGAGCATGTTCTATTAGAATGCGAAGATGTCTGCCGTGTGGTCGATTTAGGTACCACTGGCCTCCTTGAAGCCCTTGCGTTCAGCGAGAGCAGGGGGAAAGTAAGCATGTCCGCAATAGAGATTACTAAGAGACGATTGGAAGATTGGTGGAAGAAGAGTTGGGAAACGACAGAAAACGAAGACGTACCAAAACAAAGTTCACAATGGGGGGTCAGAAAATTTGATTATGGGAATTCATCGCGCGTTTCTCACTTTCCTTTTGTTTCTTCTTTAACCTAGGCAGGACATTAGGCAGTGTAATAACAAGAGCTTGGTGGCGCAACCCACAGCCCCGTTTCAAAAGAGACGATCATAGCGTCCATCCATCCATTAACTTTGATTAACTTTTACCACCAGGGTATCCTTAACGTGCCCCCAATGCAGGGGACACGAGCGTTTTTGCATTCGAGAGTTCTTAACGTTGAAATTTTTAGAGCTGCCCAAGATACCGATTTGCGCAAGGCACTGTTAGAATATAAAAGAAGAAAAAGAGGCAACCGTTGGAAATGTTCATATACTGGTGGTCCATTGAGAACTTGCTCATTTCGCCCTACGTCAACGAAAATAGAGCTGCACGGTTTTTTTTTTTTGTTCTTTAGAGGAAGACCTGCCGACTTGCCGCCAAGTAAAATATTTGATGGGTGTTATACGCGCGCAGAAATCTGTTGCGTTCGTGGAGTGTTTTGTGGTACTCTTGTTGCCGTGTACCCAGTCATCAGACCTAGACGTCACCATATAACCAAGGCTGGCCTGCGGAAAGAAAAAAGAAGCTTCTGAATGAGCATTGGGGATGCTGAATTTGGGGATGCCGAGACCAGAGGACAACTACTGCGCTGCATACACGGCGTGCGTGCGTGTGTTCATTCTCGTTTGCACGTGGAATGCAGAGATTAAACGTTATTTTTCATTGTTGATCCTTTGCTTTCGATATTGCGGGCTTTAGAGGGGTTGATAAAATGCAGTATCACACTTTTGGTGTAACCTGTGCTTGCTGAGCACCATATATTTATTGGTCGTCGACGGTGTGACCTTTCAGAGTTTTTCTTCGCAAAAAGAATAAGAAATAGTCTTTCTGGGATAACAGGTTGCCGGACGATCTCCTAGACCCCTGCGTCTCTTTTACGAAATCCGCGATGTTTTGTCGCAGTTGTCGACTCCATTTTTGTTTTAATATTCAGCATCCTTTTTTAGGCCTTTCGTGCCACTTGCCTCCCCACTTGATATAACAATTTGCATTGTGTTTTTTTTTTCTTGTTTGGACGTGTGTAACTTAGTAGCTTATATTATATAGTTGAAAAATAAGCGTTCCTGTCAAGTATAGTAGTATGTGAGAAAATGTACGTTGCCAACCACACATTCATTCCTGCGTGTATATATATATATATATATATATATATATATATATATATATATATATATATATATATATATATATATATATATATATATATATATGTGTGTGTGTGTGTGTGTGTGTGTGTGTGTGTGTGTGTGTGTGTGTGTGTGTGTGTGTGTGTGTATATATATATATATATATATATATATATATATATATGTGATATCTTCATTTATCTAATTTACTTCTTGCGGTGACATGATACTAACTTTTTCCTGAAAATTTTCGCCGTGTCTGGTGTTCTGCGGCACGTTTTCCTGCTTCGTTGAGCGCGTTCCGCGTTATAAGAAAATTGCTTTAAAATCTGCCACAGGCACCACATTTACAAAATGACCGATTTATTTTCTTCAGCAAAGACTTCCACGGCACATCCAGGGACGAAAACTACAAAGTGAGCTCAAGAAATGAAGTTCGAAACGTGCGGGAACGTGGAATGCGCTTTTGCGTTCTTCTGTTTTCTTTGTGCTTTTTTATTTACTCAGGACATTTCTTGGACTTTTGAACTTAGCCCTCGAAAACTAAGCACAGCATCGAATGGTTCTGCTTCACAGTTCTCAATGATATGTTCTGAAACAAATGAGCCAACTCGCAAGCCTGTTCCCTTTCTTTTCTTTTTTTCGAGCCTCCGGTACTCTGGTTGCAAAGGCTACAAGAACAGAGCGTAGCCTGGTGAGCAGGAACCTTTGCATAGTTTTGCAAAACAACTCCTGCTGAAGGTGTAGGCAAATATGTCCATCTCGTGTGCGAAACCCGAAATAAGTAGAAAAAAGTCTCCAATGTATG
The DNA here is from genome assembly GCF_038994185.2 of Dermacentor albipictus. Classification (NCBI taxonomy): domain Eukaryota; kingdom Metazoa; phylum Arthropoda; class Arachnida; order Ixodida; family Ixodidae; genus Dermacentor; species Dermacentor albipictus. The sequence goes on along the minus strand of NC_091830.1, from coordinate 27,052,513 downwards.
TGCTGCCGCTTATGGAAATGTGGCCAGAAACCACCGGTCTTTGAGGGGCCGGCATATCGCCGGCTGTGGAAGCTAATGGATTAATGTCAACGAAAACTTGTATAACGAAGCTTCTTTTTCTAGACACTCGAGATTGTTTGCGTTGGCGGAATACGTTTCCATTTCGCCATCCAAGCCACGTGCGTCGGTGGTACCGAGAAAGAACAACGCTTTCTGCCAAATTTCACTCAGCCGATTTCTCCTCAAATGTCAAATGGCATGGAACATGAGGAGCGCGGAATGAATTAATCTGTGATAGGCTTAGCGAACACGCCCGCTGACATTTACGAATGTATCGCAAGACGCCACAATTTTTAAACCACCTTTGCGATTGGCGCAACGGCTCAGATAATGTAATCGTTCCTTATTTGTATCATGTTTAGGGCAAAAGTTTGTTTCCCGAGAATATAAACATAGTCAAGCAGAACTTTTTTGTTGGGCTAGTAGCGAGTAGTTTTTTTTTTCAGATTCGTAAGAGACTGATATACATTAAATACTGACTTCAATATGTGTTGAGTTCCTACAATATCGTTGGGCCTGAAGATGATAGAAGATTCCGTGAACCACAGGTTAAACGTTCCTTTTGTAAAATTTGAGACCACAGGCTCTCTGCCACGTTGCAGTTAAAATTGTACTTCTAACAGTGCCTCGGCGCCCTCTAAACTGATAGAATGGCTACAACAAAATATCTAATTTTGTGCGTTGGAAAATCGATACTATCCAGTGGAAAAATAAAAGACCAATCACTACGTCCTCGATACAATTGGAATGTGGTGTACCACTGAGGAATGTACCACTGCAACGTCTTGAAGGAAGAAATGTCCATGGCTCCGCGAGAGATAGCGTTCTTTCAAGTAGAGAACGAGGCGATTACCTGCTACGAGATGTTCACGATTCGTGGGTCTTATAGCTTCTGTAACATCATATTGTCAGTGCGTCAGGCTGGCATCAATGTACCTTCCGTCCGCGAAAACTCTGCGATAGTGTTAGGTCACAAATGAAGCGTGAGTTACAACCTCAACAACCACATTCACTGGCTTCATCAGTGAGCGTGTTATCGTTTTCCCTTACCAGTCCACAGGACCGAAATGAGTGAAGCGTCAGTTTGAACATTTACTATCGCGTTTAAAAAAAAAACTTAATTTGCGCATGGATGCAGTGGCACAGCTGTCTTCTCGTGCGTCTGCAATAGAGGGTTTTCTTTTCGTTTTTAATTTTTCTTTCCTTGCTGTAAAAAGTGCGCGTTGAAAATGGTAATTATTCTTGCGAACATTGTTTTGTGTTCGTCACTCACTTGAAATGTCCAAGTCTCCTGCCAACGAGATCTCACCTTCACTTTGTGTTTGCCGACTCCATGGACGTCCTCGTCCAATGGGAAAACGTAGCTTGGTACGCCTTACAAGAAACAAACATTCACTGAAATAACTTGTTGCAGAACAGCTCGTTCACACCACTGAGGATTGCGCGAAGACTTCGCGGGACATATTACTGGGCGTAAATTGAATTTCTATTCGCCGAAAGGCAACATAACGCCTTACGTAAACATTACGGCACGCATAGACTGATTAAGTGTTCGTTGATCGGTCGACTCATTCGATGTTCATCAACTTTATATCACTGAGACAAGCACGGCAACCTCAGACTGCACATCCCTGCACATTGCTTTGCATGCACCAGTTTTGCCGCTTGCACTTCACTCCTGCTGCTCGCCCCTTTTTTGCTCGCCAACTGCACACAACTCGGGCATGGCAAATCCTGCGGCTCGTTCCTGCACCGGCGCTTTCCCTGCTATACCGTCTGCTAAAACAACGCAGCACAACAAGTAACATCAAAAAAGGAAGCCTACTGCTTCTCCAGAAGCTACTGTTAACCAATCACTAGGCTGCCCCAGTAAGTGAAGAGGGCAGGAGTTCAATAGCGTCTTCTAGCACTGCAAAAAAAAATTGACCTACGGCCTTGAAGGTATGATGGAACCTGTAGTGCAAGTACTGTGAAGTTACCTTGCGATAGCCAATGAAACCAAGTAAGAGCTCCCAGAAATCACCGCATTTAGATTAGAGAAAATTGTAAGCTTTCTAGCAACTCTTTAAAACATCTACAAAGTTGACTATTTGGTGCAAGTTGAAGAATACAAGCGTTACTTATTCGGCAGCCTAATTAATCACGAATGGTCTCTTGATCTGAAAGGTGTTTGCCGCATCAGTAATAGAAACCACGACTGCTTGTTTTCCTTCCAGCAATTTATACTGCACGAGTCTTTATAAAGCTAAAACGCTGCAGCGATAAGGTAATCGCGGGAATAATGATTTCTTGCGACCTTAACTCCCAATCATTGTTTCTTGCAACAACTTGCGAGTGCTAGTGCGAATTCTTAATTGCTAAATAAAGCGAATAAGACTGGAAAGAGCGTCAGAGACCACTTCAATGTGCGCGAGGTTTATGCCCATTTACACGATACAATATTTCCAAACATTAATCAGGTATCATAAGCTAGCCGTTTAGTTAGTAAAAGAAAAGCCAGATCGGTTGTCAGACTTTGATGCAAACTAATTTAAAGGGACTCAGCTCTAGCGTTTCTCCTTAAGCCTCCAGTTCTCGGGTACCACGTCTGACTCGGCATCGCATAATTTGAAGACTACTTCTGTCGACACGAAACTCCTGTTGTTTCTTGTGTTTCTGTGGACGCTTCCTGAAGTGAAGCTCAGATAATCCTGAAAAAAAAAAGCTTTATCAGCTACACAGGCAATTCTCGAACATCTAGTATTATTTCACCCAGCGAAACCGAAGGGAAGGAACATATTTCATGAGGAAGCCGTTGATTCACACAAATTTATTACAGAAGATTATTAATTTACGCATCTTCCCCCCTCAGTGGTGTAATGTGAGGCCTACACGTGTGAAGTTGAGTGCGCATACGCCGTTATAAACAAAACCTGGAATGATAATTTGAAATCGTTGTTAGAAACATTTCAGGTATAATAATAATGTCTGCATAGTAGTTGGAATTTCGCAGGTTCGCAGGAATTTTGCACCTTCGAGGCCGTAAAAACGCTTTTTAGCAGTGCGCTATAATTACTAAAGGAATGTCTGATGTCGCCCATAAATCTAGCTTTAAATTATCTCATGCGTTCCTTTTTTTTTTTGCAATTGAATCTGATACCGTCGTATGAAGTTTTTTTTTTTTTACTACGGTGGTATACGAATTTCTTTTTATAGGGTAGTTCTTTAAATTTCTCATCGTGCTTTCTCTTGCCCTCTTGCAGAATTTCAGAAGAGACAAAAAAAATCGCACGTTCCTGGATTCCGAAACCACTCGAAATCAGTACTCTTCCGAGTATCGAAGCGACAACTGTATTCGACAGGTGGGTGCTTGATTCACAGTGCACGAGTTTCCCGTCAGTGGACCGCCCTCAAAATAATCACTGCCAAAGTCCTACTCAGTCTACGTTTCATTTCTATAGACTTCTATAGAGCCCTTTGGCAGCACTCACTTGCAATTCGGTAGAATCTTCTGGAGGCACTAGTTCTTTCTTTCTTTCTTTCTTTCTTTCTTTCTTTCTTTCTTTCTTTCTTTCTTTCTTTCTTTCTTTCTTTCTTTCTTTCTTTCTTTCTTTCTTTCTTTCTTTCTTTCTTTCTTTCTTTCTTTTTTCACTCACTTGCTAGCCACTGTCTAAATCCAAGTGTCAAACCTGCTTGGCCAACTTCCAGGTTTCGTATGAAGATCAGAAAGCTACCTTCGCAAAAACTTACGCACGGTGTAGAAATGCAACAGAAATGTCATAAAGCACTTTGTTTTGGTAGCAGATAAAAGAGTAGCAGAAGTTACAACATAGCATGAAATAACTCGAGAAAACTTAATATGATGACGTGTACGTCTTCTTAACGCTGCTATCCATGTCAGCATATATGAATTGGCGCCTGCGTGTTCTTGTGTCAGCACTTAAGAGGAAGCTTTAGCTCGGGTCAAACTATGCAAAACGCGAAAGTGTTCCTATGAGGCTCCCTCTGGACCGACTCAAATGAACCTTGTTGCATATAAGAGGGCAAGGTAATTTGTAGTGGCTATAGCAAGCAGAATTCTTAAGTTAGGCCCTGTCTCTCTCTCTCTCTCTCTCTCTCTCTTTTTCACAAGAATTGGTAAGCTTAAAAATGTGGAAGCACGAAGTTTCAAATCCACAATTCTGCACTTAAAACAAATTTCGCAGTTCTATAAACTGCATCCTTCGAGCACCTAAAGCTGACAAATTTGATATATCACTTTGGATCTTGCGTGAATTTGTTACTATGTTCGCGAGAGTTTTGCAGTAACCCTACTCAAAGTTTAGCTGTTTTATTGAGAGCCAAGTGTAACACAACAATATTGTTGGCTTAGGTGCGCTAGTGTAGGCAGTTTCCAGAATTGTATCGTTTTTCATTCCTGAGCTAAAGAGTTGTAAACATTATAGTTTCGTTTTTCCCAAGAATTTTGCAATTTTCAACAATTTTTATTAAAAACTTGCAGGCCTAAATAAATATTTGGTTTTCAAGAGTCGCTCGACTAACGTTTTCTTTTAAATTCAAGACACCTCATCAAATTTGGTGCTGTAGTTGCCGAGAAAAACGTTTTACCCCTTTCCATTTATTTAGATACGATCCCCGAGCTAAGTTTTTTTCTTAAGATGTGAAGATTTGTGAACAAATATTAAGCCTCAAGAAACATTGTTTTTTTTTTTTGCAGCATGCCCACTCAGAACTTTGACAATAGAAGTTGTCAGCGGAAGTTTCTTGCTGCATTATGTCAATTTCGTGCGTAATTAACATCACAGCAAAACGCGCTGTCAGTACATGCAATTAACATGTTTCATTACCTTAAAAATATATAGTGCTTGAACATTCTAATTGCTGAATAGAAGAACGACGAACAAAATGTATTTATATGTGCGAAGGGAGAGGAGGGATTACTTTTTGCACAAAAATCCTGTGTGCGCCTAATATCAAAAGAAAACATACATCTGCCACAGATATCTCCTGTAAATGGTTTACTGCTCGTACAAATGCGCTTCTTTTATTAGTCGCGAATGCAGTGGTAATTCTTACTCAGTAATGAAGCTGCATTGCTATTCAACTAACGTATGCGTCGCCAATTGACTGAGAGGCCAAATAAGAAAAAATTGAACTAATACCTGGCGTAACCTTATCAGACTTGCAAGCTTATCAGAATAAACAGCAACTCTGCTGTACGTTACGGATATCACGGGATTTATAGTAGCTTCAGGAACATTATGGCGGTTCGAACCGCATTCGCCTCTAGACAATGAAGGCTGTATGATACAGAACAGAAAGGATAGTCACATTAGCAGTATCACATAATTACAGAATTCATATATGAAGTTCCTTGAGTATTTGCTGGTGCCATGCTTACTTTTCAGTGCATGCTAGCGTTAACTATATCACTACGCCCGTCTTTCAATCTGCGCGTTTGTATCAACTATCTTCTTTTTTTATGCGTGTACCTTGCTGAAGCGGCAGCGTCCTTCTAATGCATGTTTCTGTTATTATCATGAACTTACTTCACGTGGCAAGGCTGAGACGGGATATAAGCAGCAACATCTCGTCGCCGTTATGTAATTTAAAAGAAATTCCCAAGACGTATACACCTTGAGCGAAGGTTGATGCGTTCTTGAACGTCAGAGCTCTTTTTTTTATCATCCTCATCGCTCATTCTTATGACGGCGATGCTTAGGAGAACAGAGAAACAGAGAATGAAGCAAGAAAGAAGCAAGGGGGGGGGGGTCGGGAGCTGGGCCGGGAGGGGGGGGGAGGGGAGTCTTGACAGATGACCCTGGGCGAGCAAGCATCAGTGAAAATAGCTGACGCGCGTGTCTGTAAGGGCTGCATATGCTTTGTTTTACACACAGTTTCGTGTGCAACGTGTAGTGCAGTGTAGACGCGAGAGAAAAGGCGGAGTAATGCTGTGTCTAGCTCCTGAGAACGCAGGGCAGCTTATGCGAACCGAATGTTCTTCCATCTAGATTTGCGTATTTGTGGAGGCAGGGCTTTCGGGCTGGAATCTGGGACGTGTTGTACTTTGTTACCCCGGCAGGCCTTCGCGAGAAACCTAAAGAAACTGTTTTCACAGCCTGCGTCATGCGCTGTTGCCTGGTTGCCGGTTTTATACACTTGGTAATAGTCGTATGCTGTGGATTTCTTTTTTTTAAGCTCATTCTCGTGCGCGTAGTGTCTGGAGACATTTCAGTGAAGAAAAAGAAATGGTTTCTCCAAGTACCGCATATGTGCTCCACAAAACTAAGGAACGGCGTGTTGAAAATTAAACGTCGCCTTTTTAATGACAGGTGTAACGTACGTAGACAAAATGATAACGGATACATTAGAAGCACAATGATTGCTGTCACAAAGTGGCGTATCAAATATCACGTTTACTAACATTGTAATGAAGTAGACAGCGTTAAGTATTCAGCTCTTAAGTACAGTGAAATGATGATAACACCCATCGTGAGAATGTCACGTCTACCAAAAACTGTTTCCGTTTGATAATAGCAGTGTTTTCAATTTGAATATATTTAGCCTTTCAGTTTCTGTGTGCATCAGTTGTTATGTATTGTTCCTTCCGAGAGAAATTGGCTTGAAATGTTTGTTTTCGGCAAGAACCTGTGCATCTTGCATAACTACGGCAGTGATAAATTGAAATCTTCGCCGATACATTTTGAAGAATGTCGCGAGAAAAACAGAAAAATACGCCACATGAAACATAAAGCAAAGAAGCAGGCGAATGGAACTATGGAAAGAAAGTGAGAAAGAAATGAAAATGAAAATCGAAAAAAGCACTAACGCATGCTCAACACGCGTGACCTATGCCGCTCTGTAGGAACAGAGACTTGGATAGGCTAGTTGGTTGCTGGCTTGATGAAACATTATTAAATCGGCGCCTGTTATGACGGCACAAAGAAAAGATGCACTGAGTACAATCGCTGAACTTTGAACTTAGCTTCACTACGAAAAAAAAAATACATGGGCAGCAGCTGCTGCGGGAAAGCATTGGAAAAAACATTGCCATGGCGTCCATTGTGAACGCAATCACAACAGAAGACGATACATGTTATACGTCAATGTTACCGCGCAGCCACTGCTGCCCGTCTATTTTTTCCATAGTAAAGCTCGGTTGAAGTTCGCGGATTGTCCTCCGTGCGTTCTTTCTTTGTTCCGACCCCTACGCAGGCCCAATTAATCATGTTTCATCAGGCCACATGATGAACACCATCTCTGATGAAAAATGTCGATGGAGCCTGTGTTGGGATGTTATCACCGCTCTTTGCATGTCGCAGCGACCTCCATCATTTTCTTCACATGGTTTCTATGCTTGCACATCGCGCAATCTGTTAAGTCGGCTTCACTGCTCCAAGGGTATATCAAAGGGGAAGCCTGCGTCAACGGAGATGTTTGACTTGCCTTGTTTGGCCGCGTGACATCTAGATTCCTTTCAGACAGGAATAAGTCACAGAACAAGAATTTCGCTGTCGTAGGCGGCGAGGCGAGTGGTTTAATTTTCCTCTCGCTACTGTTGCTGGTGTTGTTGCTTTGAGGCCTGTTTGTTCTTGTTTTCTAACGAACTATTTGTGGCCCAGCAATTGCCCCATCCATTCCCCATCTGCTGTTTGCGTTGGTAGCAGTCCTCACAAACCATGCGACTAACTCATAGTCTATGAGTTAGCCATAACTCATAAAATGCTCTTAGTGGTTGTATCTCATAAGGCACAAACTTCTTTCACTGTGCCCTTGGTACTCGAATATGAACCCGCAAGCACACACCGCAAGGGCACGTACAAACAAATGGCCGAACATGCTACCAAAAGTTGTATATTGACGAAAATAATCACATTGAATAACTGGAGACGATTATTCTTAAGCATTCCAGTGATTAAGCTGAAAGGCCCGGATCGCTTAGATAATATAACGGGCACGTCGTTATCTCTATGAAGGTCACAGGCACCGCTGGATGACAGGAAAGCAAGGTTGTCATCGACGTACCTCAATATCTTCACTGCGCTGAAGCTGCCATCTTCTGTTGAGAAGTACGAAAACTAAATTATAGATAACTAGAACCAGACCGGAGGGTCTATACACATTCAATCTGGCTTTAACCTAGAGGAGCTAATTGAAGTTGATAAGGGAGATGAACACTGAAGTACCTCAGGCGAGAACAATTCATCCGCAGTCTCTCGGCGACAGCGTATCTCATAGTACAGGCGTATTGCTTTAGAACGACTTGCTCCATCGATAAACTGAACAGTCAACTAGGCAGTCAATTAAGTCATTAAGTCAGGGAAGCACCTCAGGTGTACCCTTTTGTATAGTCGTTCTCGTCTTCTCAAGCGACTCTAAAGGCCCTGCTGTGTGACCTTGAAGTCATTAGAATGTGCCATAGACTGTGGCCTGTGTGACGCTGTATGTCTAAACGAGATGAAAGAGGGTTAATTGAGGAGCCCCATTTTTATTAGTCATATCATAAGAAGCCCAACCAACCCTCACACCAAGGACAACATAACAGAAATTACTTGTGCGTAATAAATGAAATAAAGTAACAATAAATTAATGGAAAAGAAAGTGGATGGAAAAACAACTTGCCGCAGGTGGGGAACGATCCCATGCGAAGGTTGTGGGATCGTTCCCCACCTGCGGCAAGTTGTTTTTCATCCACTTTCATTTCCATTAATTTATCGTTATTTTATTTCATTTATTAGGCAGAAATTAATTCCCTTATGTTGTCCTTGGTGCAGGCACGTACCCAGGGGGGGGGCCCGGGGGGGCCCGGGCCCCCCCCGAAATCATGTGGCATACCCCCCCCCCCCCTTCCCCACCCACGCCACCACTCCTCACGCATTCCTAAAGCGCCGCCAGATCAATGTTGAGACTTGGCAGCTGTTCATCGGTCAGCATTATGCTGCCTTTTTCACTCCTTTTAGATGGCGGTAGTTATCGGCATCTCTTGTAATGTGAAGGACAGTTTTCTCATATATTCCGCACCCGTGTGATTGACTCGAGATGCGTTCAGTTGTCACCATCTATTCAACCGTCACGCGCATAGCTGTTGCTTTTGTTAGTTCAACCTTGTTTGTTTAGGCTGATCCTTGGACCAGGAGAGGGATGCGGCTGTTACTCACCTGGTCTGTACGCTCATGGAACGAGTTGCAGCCGGAGAAAACGCCAATTGCGTTTAACGTTTCTCTTTGCTTCATTATTTACTTGTGTTACGGCTCGCCGCGACGCTGGCAGATGCCCGGAACCATTTACACGTGATATGGGTTACATAAGGTGGGAAATAAAATAAAGTGAATGAGCGTCCATCATGAAACCCTGCAATAACCCTTAAACCCATAAGCAAGATGACTGTCGCCCGTTACCTCCTCTGTTTTTCCCTAATTGTATAGCACTTCTCGTGCAAAATTGGCAACTGGAAACAAAAGTCGCAAGGTGTTGAGAAATTAAGCGATCTTACTAAGGGAGAGAGCCAAGGCAACAACCAAACTGTAAGGAAAAGCGAATAATAAAGAAGTTAACCGTTGTTTATGAGAATATTTATGGATCAACATCTTTTTATTTAAAAAGGAAGTAAAGAAAACGCCGCCGGAAGTGGAGAACAATTACTTGTTTTGAATGACGCTTCTACAGTTATCGGTCGAACCGCCTCACGTAGCCACTTCTCTGCTGTGTTTATGTGGGTGTTTTTGTAACCTTTCGCGGTGAGCGCAATACGTCTAGAATCGAAGAGTCCTGCGCTCTCCGCGGTTGTATGGGACTGTCGGCCGCACAGCGTTACGCAATTCGCGGAACTGTCAACAAGGCGAAAACAACTGATATTCTAAACTATAACATGAGAAAGACTGAAGAAGCCGTAACAAATGAACGCAGCCTGAAATCGGCAAAAAAAAAAAAGCTGGCACAGGACAAACTATGATGCATGCACTAAAAGATAAGAAGGATAATATCATCAGCAACCTCGAAGATATAGTAAAAGCACCGGAAAAATTCTAAGCTGACCTGTATACAGTACCCAGAGGAGTCACGATACCTCACTTAGAAACAGCAATGAAAAGGATACAGAAACTCTCCTATAACTAGCGTTGAGGTCAGAAGGGCCCTGCAAGACATGAAACGATGAAGAGCGGGAGGAGAAGGTAGAATAACAGTCGATTTAACCAAAGATGGAGGAGACATAATGCTTAGAAAACTGGCGGCTCTTTATACGAAGTGTCTATCGACTGCAAGGATCCCAGAAAACTGGAAGAATGCAGATATTAAACTAATCCACAAAAAAGGAGACGTTAAAGAATTCAAAAATTATAGGACCATTAGCTTGCTCCCAGTATTATATAAACTATTTACTAAAATAATCTCCAATAGAATAAGGGCAACACTGGATTTTGTCAACCAAGGGAACAGGCTGGCTTCAGGAAGAGATACTTTACAATGGATCACATCCATGTCATCAATCAGGTTATCGCGAAATCTGCAAAGTACAATAAGCCTCTCTATGTGGCTTATATAGATTACGAAAATGCATTTGATTCAGTAGAGATACCAGCAGTCATAGAGGCACTACGTAATCAAAGAGTACAGAACGCTTACGTAAAAAGCTTGGAAAATATTGCTACATGCGTGTGGCATTTGTTTGCACGAGGCGCGTGGGCGCCATCACTCCAGAAAAGAGGAGGAAGAACGAACTAGGCTCGCGCTGTGAATCTAACCGGTCAGCGCTGCAACCGTTGTTGTAAATATAATCTGTAAATAGTTTCTCGTCTTATTGACTCGTCCTTCACGTAAGAATATCTACATAGGTTCTACAGCTACCTTAATTCTACACAAGAAAAGCAGGGAGATCCCTTTAGAGAAAGGGGTCAGACCGGGATACACAATTTCTCCAAAGCTATTCACTGCGTGCTTAGAAGAATTCAAGCTACTAAACTGGGAAGGCTTAGGAGTAAAGATCGACGGCAAATATCTCAGCAACCTTCGGTTTGCCGATGACATTGTTCTATTCAACAACAATGCAGACGAGTTACAACAAATTATTGGAGACCTTAACAGAGAGAGTGTAAGAGTGGGGTTGAATATTAATATGCAGAAGATGAAGATAATGATTAATAGCCGGGCAAAGGAACAAGAGATCAGGATCGCCAGTCGGCCACTTGAGACTGTGAAGGAGTACGTTTACCTAGGTCAATTAATCACAGGGAACCCTGATCATGAGAAGGAAATTCATAGAAGAATAAAAATAGGTTGGATCGCATACGGCAGACGTTGCCAGCTCCTGACTGGAAGCTTACCATTATTATTGGAAATTAAGGTGTGCAATCAGTGCATTTTGCCAGTGCTGACATATTGGGCAGAGACTTGAGAGCAAGTTAAGGACCGCGCAAAGAGCGATCGAACGAAGATTGTTAGGCATAATGTTAAGAGAGAAAAAGAGAGCGGTTTGGATCAGAGAGCGAACGGGTAGGGACGATATTCTGATTGACATCAAGAGGAAATAAATGTTGCTGGGCAGGTCATGTAATGCGCCGATAAGATAACCGTTGGACCATTAGGTTACAGAATGGGTACCAAGAGAAGGAAAACGCAATCGAGGACGACAAAACACTACGTGGAGCGATGAAATTAGGAAATTCGCGGGTGCTAGTTGGAATCGGTTGGCGCAGGACAGGGGTAATCGGAGGTCGGAGGGAGAGGCCTTCGTCCTGCAGGGGACATAAAACTGGATGATGATGATGATGATGATGATGATGATGATGATGATGATGGGGGTGGTGGGCCCCCCCCGAAAAAAAATCCTGGGTACGTGCCTGCCTTGGTGTCAGTGTTTGTTGGTTGTATGTCTAAGTGTGTTATTCTGTGTTACTGCGTGACACGTCGGCAGACTGTGAGAAAAATAAGGGGTTTCGAAAGACTGTGTTCACTCTTTGCAACAACCAAAATGAAAACATCAAGAAATGTGCCAAAAGTAGAGCATTGGATGAGCTGGAACAGGTTCATGATTTACAATGCGAAAAGAGAGAGATAGAGACATACAATAAAAGGTAGTAGCGACACGAGTGCGATCAGTGAAATAAAGGTTTATCAAAGAATGTGTAGGGTATAAATATACAAGATTAAAAAATATATTGTCCAGTTTAACGTGGCAGAACCACGATCTGATTATGAGGCGCGCGCTAGTGGAGAGGGGGGCTGGGGTTGGCGCCGGAATAATTTTGAACACCTGAGATTCTTTCACGTCCACCCAATGCACGACACACACGCACACACACACACACACACACACACACACACACACACACACACACACACACACACACACACACACGCGCGCGCGCGCGCGCACGCACGCACGCACGCACGCACGCACGCGCACACACACACACACACACACGCACGCACGCACGCACGCACACACACACACACACACGCACGCACGCACGCACACACACACACACACACACACACACACACACACACACACACACACACGCACGCACGCACGGACAAGCACGTATCCACGCAGAAACACACACCACACACATACACAAGAACGCTTGCGTCGTCCCTACCTTTACTTGTTTTCGTCCTTTAGATCTTTAAGTGCAGCCAGCCAAACAAAGCGTAGAGGAAATCAACTGTGCTAAGAAACGATAATGAAAAAGGAAGCGCGAGTGGTAGAAAAGACAACTTGCTGCCGGTGGGAGTGAAACCCACAACCTCCGTGTGACACGTCCCACCAGCCGCAACCTGTATTTTCTTTACAATTTTCATTACAACTTCTATATCTGAAATAAAAGTAGTTCATTTTTTCTCATCCTTCACTTGGTTGTGTGGCCTCTTGGTTTTATTCGCCAGGCTGTCTGTGGCAGTGCTCACACCGTCTCATGTAGTTGAGCTTCCTTTACTTTATTGCGAGTAGCATCCTTGGCATTGTCAGATCACTTTTTATGCCAGCTATCTATTTAACCGTTTCTGTGGGTCGATCTCGCAGATAATTTAGTCTAAAAGTGTGGTCTGCAGACAGTGCAATCTAGATGTGTGGACCGATCCCACAGATAGGGCGATCACTCTGTCTCAGACAGAGTTGATCACATGTTGAAAGCACGGGAAATCGCATGCAAGACTGATTTACTTCGATTGTGTTTCTTTCCTAGAACAATCCGTGAATGGAACCAATTGCCGTCAAACATTGCCTCTGTAATGTCTAATGATGTTTTCTTTCCTATGTTAGCATAACCGCATTTAAGTTTGTGCCAGTAACATGTGTATTTTGCGATTGATTGTGATTAGTGGTTATTTTTATTAGTTGTATGACTGACACTGCATGTATTTCTTTATCTTTATTTTTGTGTATACCCTCCCCCACTGTAATGCCTGTTAAGGCGCTGTGGGTAATAACGTAAATAAAAGTAAATAAAATAAATAAAAATTGAGTTCGGTCTCGCAGATAGCGAAGTCTAAATGTATGGGCCGGTCCCGCACATATTGCCGTCTATAAATGTGGGCCGATCCCGAAGCTACCGAAGTCTGAAAATGTAGGCCAATCCCGCAGATAGTACAAATGTGAACCGATCCCACAGATAGCGCACTCTTAAAACGTGGTCCTATCTCTCAGATAGTGCAGTCTAAAGATGTGGGCCTAACACCTTCACGGCGCTCTACAATAGAAAAAAATGCTCTCAAATTTGTCCCAAATCATTTTCACCTCAAGAGAATGCCACTCGCACGCTTATATTGTCATCGTGGATGATCCTGCGTCACTTCCTTGTTTTTGTTTTATCTTATCTCTTTTACACTTTGCTTTGCCCACTACAAGGCAGATAACTGGAGATAGCATCTGGTGACGCTCGTTCTTTCTTTTCTTTTTTTCAATCTCTTTTTCTTTTATCTTATCTCTTTTAGTCTTTTCTTTGCCCACTAAAAGGCAGATAACTGGGGGATAGCATCTGGTGACGCTCGTTCTTTCTTTTTCTTT